>NC_085106.1:1116391-1286391 GCF_963422355.1 Corticium candelabrum
TCCGTGACCTAATGAATTTCTTTCCTCCACGAGAAGACAGTTTGAATCGCAGTTCACTCAGCAGTTTCATCTTCTTTTTCCCACCTACAGTGCCGGACTTGTGTACTTGTTTGTCTGTTTGAGCATTGCTGTCTTCCTGCTCTGTTTCTTCTGCAATAGTAGGCGGTGCTTCACTTTTGAATCTTCCAAAGAAAGCTTTGATTGGTGATGTCCGCTTGTGTTTGGTGTTGCTCAGCTTTGCTCGCTTCGATCCCGAGCTCGCTTCACTTGTTTCGTCTCCAGAACCATCGATCTCACTCATGTCGTGAACATAAATCCTAGACGGCATGGGAAGGGTAGTAAGACACGTGTAGTCGACATCGTCTACTGCCCACGATCTACGATTGTTTGCGTTGCCGTTGCTCATCCTCCGACACATTAGCTGTGAACACAATAAGGGTGTAAGACTGCGCGCATGCTCGTGAGGCAACCGATCGACTCACCTTTCTGATGATGAGCGGTTTAGTCTGATATAAAGTGATGATGAAACACGGCCACAGCCACACTTATACTTCATCTCCTCTCTGGAGCAATGCTGAGTAATGTGATTTCCATGACCAACCATCATTTGCGTCTGCGCAATTCCGCATTCCTGCGCCCTTCTGTAAACAAACAGGAAGAGCTGCTACTACGCATTGCGGGTCTGACGTAGGTTTTTCATTTACGGTTAGTGATTTGACGATACCTATGGATGAGGTTATGCTAACTATTTCTCGATCATTGCGCCAACTTAGAGTAACCGGCAGTACATGTGGCAAAGTGTGAGGTCCTAGACAGAACAGAGCACATCTAGGTAAAGTAAATCGAAGGGTAATAATCTCTGGGAACAGATTTTCTTCTGCAACTCCCCAAAGGACATTCCTTGTGCATGCATCATGTCCCATTGCTTTGTCTTCTTTCTGATGTGCTGTACGTGTTGCCTAATGACTCTGCTGTGGGTAACAACATTCTTTGTCACCACTTGTTAGCTAATTGCATGATACAAAATAAATGTATGTACATACACGTGTGCATGATACAAGTGTATGTACATACACGTGTGCACGTGCATCTCTGCAGATCATTATTAGCTATATATAGGCTCAACGTCGTAAGCCAGAGACATCACCTGGTGAAACCGCATGGCTTACTTACATCATACTATATTTAGAGGGATTAATGCAGCTTGTCTATATGGTCAAAGGCTACCAGTTAATGAAAAGACAGCCATTATTAATTAATATTTGTGTCTTAGTGTATGGCGATCAATGAACCTGTAACTTGGTGTGCTACTGGGACTGTATCTTTAATACTACACAAGTATATCCTGTCTGGCCAGCTTCATTATTTAGTAGATTGACTCTAGATTCAGCCAGATTGCAGGGGAGCTTTTCTTCAAATTGCTATTTCTATTGTTGGAAGAGCTTCAAGAGCATAACCAAAGTTGATTCCAACGCTTGACTGAATCATACTACTGTATTAGTCAAAAGAAATTGTGGTCAATAGAAGACTAGAGTGTTATGAGTGTATGAATGTTGTTGAACATATTGCAGAAGCAAGCTTAAGTAGGAGAACTTTGGTCTAATGTCTATAGCATTAAGTGTAGCTAGAGAAACAATACTCAAGACAGTTATTAATGTTTGTGATGTAGTCTATAGTCAGTCTATAACAGACATCATCGTACTGGTGTATGCAAGAGACTTAATTCCTGCTTGCCACAGTCAGTGTTTGTCTAACGATCCCCAAACCTTGGTGAAATAGACCAAGTAAAGTAGCAGCACTTGCAGAGGTTCAAAAATGACTGCACTGATGACTGTTTATCAAAAGACATCTTTTGTGGCAGACAAGAAATTTGCGGTGTGTGTCTCTGCCTGTAGTACTGCAGACCATACATGAATACATGATGACTGCTCATTCAAGTTATGGTAGCCGACAAGCCACGGTGGCAGCTAAAGCTAATCAAATAATGTTAACTGTTTCTACCAGCTAGGCCAAAAATAACTTGGTTTTAATCCAATGTAGTGCCTTTGGCTGCTGTTTCACTTCATACACAAATACACTTTCCAAGAAGTACAATCAGCATGACAAGAAGATGTGCCTGAAAGAGCTTAGCAACCCTGACTTTTAAGTGTACACTGATCTACAACGTATTGATCATCTTTGTTGTCCCGTATGTAGCATGATTTGGTTACATTTATAATTAGATTGTCAAACTACAAATACATCAACTGTCTGGTTGTATTTGCTTGTAGTTTAGGATACATTGTACAAACGAAAGTGTATTTATGTTTCAAAATGTCGATGCAGTCTTGTAGTTGCTGCAACATTGCAAATCAGTCAATGTTGAATGTAGTCTTTTTGTTGTTTCAAAAGCATTGTCAGTGAGTAGGATGGACGTAGTGTGGTTATATACAGTGGGAAATGAATGATGCTGCATTTTTGTGTAAATTGATCTAGAGGTTGCCGCTCAGGTGTCACCATCTGCTTGAATTTGTTTTTAGTTTAGCTTCTGACAAATGTTGTGTGCTCACAAACTGCAAGGTTTGTCGGCGTGCATTATATAAGCAAACTTCCTTCATTATCAAACACTCAAGTGTTAGCTGCAGGTCTGTCTGGCTCTTGAGACTCAGTGTGGTGATATTTGTACATTGACGCAATTTGATCAGACATTAGGCGTTTGTTGTGTACAATGATGTGTTGGAATATCATAATTCTTCTAGAGAAAATGGAGTGACTTGTTCTGCTAGGCTATATAGACTAACTGACGCCCTCATGACGGGTTTCATCCTTATAACATTAGTGCAGTGGATAGGTGAAACTTGATGGGTTTATAGGTCTGTGATACTCTATCTGTACCAGAAGCCTGATTAACGTAAATGTTGCACGCGTTGACCTGCTAGAGTTTCTTCTCTTCTGGATGTTGAGCTAATGATGTAGCCAAGGGTCTTAGGAGTCAGGATGAAATGACTACATGTGGTGTGAAGTGGTATGTTAAATATGAAATGATTTGAAGGCAACTACAAGTGGTCAAAATTTACTAGTTTGTGTTCTAGCAGGTGTGAATACGTTGTGGGTTGGATAATTAGTGTAATGAACAAAAACAGACTCGTAAGAGGTTAATGGGTTTAGAGCATGTTAATTTCGGCGCGTTTTGTACTGTTCTATGATCCAATTCATTGAGGGCTGGCAAGATGGTACTTAACCGCTCTCTTGAATGTTTTCTCTGTCCGCTCTAATTGACGTTAGTGCTCCTAATGAGGTGACCTATTACATAAGAGTACTCTTCTGTTCTACATGCCTTAGACTGCCTCACTTTCACGGTTGGTAAGGATGAATTCACACCAAAGGTCGGCAAATATGACGATGTGTTTCTCAGACTCGGAGTCGATTACAAGCTCACCGTCATCTGCAGGCCAGCCATCATGTAACAGTGGAAATTTTGCGTTCTCAATCAAGACTTTGCTTCAACTTCATGATGATGATACGGACGGACAAGACAGGAGTGTTTCACCGTCAACCATAGCTTCCATAGACAAGAATGGTAGGTCTTTGAGCTCTCATGCACTCATCCATTCACCTCAATGAGACTGCTTTGTGTAGCCTGCAAGGCAGAAATTACGACAGAGACATCAAATGACATGACAGGCAAACTGAAAAGAACAAGAACGACCTTCACTGCCTATCAGCTGGAAGAGTTAGAGAGAGCTTTCCAGAAAACACACTACCCAGACATATTCATGAGAGAGAAATTGGCACGGAGAGTCAACTTATCAGAGCCGAGAGTACAGGTATGTCCTAAGTAATAGAAAATTCTTAAATCTATGGTTACCGACTGCCATGAAGCAGGAAGACAGGGGTTTAGAAACGGAACTTTGCTCAATTTTATACGTGACAAGAGATGAGGGCTTAGGTCTGGGCTTCAGTTTTCTGGCCATTTCTGGCAAGCAATTAGGCGACCTTAGTGCTGTCTGTTCTGAAGCCAAATAGCTAAGAATCAATTGTCTCTCTACTTGATTGTGTCAGACTTCTATGGACGGAACAAGTCTATGGCAATTGAGGTGGTCTTGGTACCGCGCCTTTCCCTCTGGAATGCGTACACTGTTTCTGTTGTTAATACTAAGCTTTGGCTGTGTCTTGTTCCAGGTTTGGTTTCAAAATAGAAGAGCAAAATGGAGAAAGAGTGACAAACACAGAGTGTCTCTGTACACGCACACTGCCACTGATACTCATCCTTATCTCCGCATTCCAGCTGCTCCTCTACCAGGTCATCTTATTCCCATGTCCGGTCTGTTCTATGGTCATCATCCAGTAGGCTACCCATTGTGCACTGGACGACATGTCGTTTCCACTCAAGTATCTTCTCCTCCTCATCATCATCAGCGTCGTCATCCAGCAGTCTATCCAGTCAATTCCCTCATGGATTATTTTCCATCGGGTATTTGTTTTTCTGATTCGACGCAAGGGATGAGTTTGGCGAGTCAAGAACTGAAAGCTCGTGAACATGCAACAGCAATGAGCCTAATTCAAGTCAGAAAACTATTCTGATTCACTTCACACATTGACTATCTCAACTCTGTTGGTCTCTCCAACATAGCTGCAATCGAGAGCAAATATAGGAACTCTAAACATAGCTGACCCCCACACCATTGTTTTAAATCTTATTTTTGTGAATGAGGCAGGCATGCCAAGAGACTGATTACGTTCAATGGCATGTCATGGCTGAGACTTTCTTTATTACTCTTTTGGTGGCGAAATGTTTAAGATATTGAGTGCCACTTTTAGAGCAATATTTATTTTACACAAATAATTTGATGTCAACAGGACGAGACCAATCAGGTTGTCTTTACCACAACTGAATGTTGTTGAATCAATAAAGGCACGTCTTCTCAAGTGTTCTCATTTGGCTTCTCACTTAAGGGTATGCGCTCTTACATCTTTGCGTCTATTGCACTTCGGTGAAAGGTAATCTGCAGAGATAATTTGGCTGCTGCTTTAGTTTAGCCAGCCTATTGAATGAGTGTCATTCTCTTAGTTGGATTGTGTGGTGGATAGGTGGGTGGCTTTTATTATTGTAAATTGGTTGACGACTGCTTTTGGCTGGTTGATGACCTGTTCTCATCCATTCTACTAAAGCTTTTATTAGTGATGAAATACGTATAGGATGCATTACAGTTGCGAAAGTGGTGAGCCACACACGCACGGGTTCATGTACGTACTGTACAGGCAATTAATTAATTTAAGTGACCGATTTAAATCTTGAGGACAGTCGTTTCTGAATGAATCCTGTCTTTGTCTAAGGTACATCTCGGTTTGTAGTCACACTACTAGCTAGTTAGGACATTCTCACTCTAGGAATTACATTAGTAGCTAGAGAACTGCGTACAGATGGTACTAACAGATTACTGCTTACATAGCTATCTATATAATTTAAGACAATTTATGTTTATAATCTGAGTTGCTCTTTCTAACTACGTTTGTTGTATAACTATTAAACACCGAATTAGACGATAACAGATGGATATACCGGACACGTGGTGAGTCATTAGTTAATTATTGGTGATTATTAGACTAGAGTGTTAACTCGATAGAGTAATTTGCCCTGCAAGCTTGTTTCAAAATTAATCAGAGCGAGGGGCGCTGCACAGGTTTCACTGTCATCCTGTTTTTATTTGGTGGGCTTAGTCACTGGCGACAGCCCTTAGGCATTTAAAACAACATCCGGGGCTGACCAATACAATCACGTGATTAGATGGCAAAGAACGATTTCAAAGTTCTTGTCGGGTGTACAGGCAGCGTTGCGTCGGTAAAAGTACCAGCTTTAGTAGAGGAATTAAAGAATGAATCTCTTGACGTGAAGGTTGTTGCGACCGATGCTTCTTTGCATTTCTTCAGTGCAGACAGTGTGTCAGTGCCTGTTTACACAGATAGAGAAGAATGGAATGCATGGAAGACGTTGTCCGACCCTGTGCTTCATATAGAATTGCGTCGATGGGCAGATCTGATGCTCATTGCTCCTCTGGATGCCAACACGTTAGCAAAAATTGCCAATGGCATCTGCGATAACCTACTGACTTGCACTGTTCGTGCATGGGATCGGAAAAGGCCACTGATATTTTGCCCTGCAATGAACACTCACATGTGGGAACATCCCTTTACTGCCAAACAGATAGGAATACTACTAGAGGATTTGGGATATATCCAAGTTTCTCCTGTTACCAAGAAACTAGCATGTGGCGACTACGGCAATGGTGGTCTTGCCCAAGTGAAGACAATCGTGGATGTGGTTTTGCGTGCTATTGGAAATGAACATTCTAAGGAGCGGAGAGATGAGACATGATTGAGACTGGAGTCTAGTCATTTAATTAATGTAAAATTCAAGAAATAAGCATATTTGAGTTAATGTAGATCTCGAACTGTACACTGTCTAGACAGATTTGCAATGGTCTAGATCATTACACTATGTATTTAAATTGTCCTTAGAATATCATATGATTTCTACTCTTTCACATGGCTGAGAATATGAATATGTAGGGCTGCGTTTAATTAAGAAACCAAATCCGGTCTTTAGATAGGCGATTTCTGGCTACGCGGCACACAGCGACATCAAAGCCTGTTCACCAGACCCCATTTCACCTGGAAGGATGACGCGACGGAAAGGGGTCTGGCTACGCGAGACTAAGGTTGCAGGTGGGCTGGGCTTGGCTGGCTGGGACTTGGCTGGCTGGCTGTTTGGATTGTGCACAAACAGTGACAGTCTGACTGTACACGCATAGCATTTTTACTTGTTTTCAACTTTCAATGGACAACTTGTAAACGTTGTGACGCAATGTTGTGACGTAATGTTGTGATGTCATTTGTCTGTGACGTCCTTTGTAACGAGTCACGTGAAATTGTGTTGTTTAGCATCCGGTTGTTTCGCGATGACCATTGCTGCTGTTGTAGCGGTCGTACTTTTTCGCTTTCTTTATAGCAATGCTGACACTGCTGCAAACTGCACGTATGATGACATTCGTGGCAGCTGGACGTACTACGTGGGACCCGGAGGTCACAACAACTCGCTAGATTGTTCTCATTTCGATGTCTCTGATGCACACGCACCATTCACAGTGCAGCTGCTGTTTCCAAACATTGCATTCGACGACAAATACAACTCCGGCTTTTGGACGATGGTGTACAACCAAGGATGTGAAGTCGTTATCGACAACCGGAAGTATTTCGCCTTCTCTGCATACAAAGGAACTCAAAGCATCTGCAACGAGACTTTGAGTGGATGGAGCCACGATGTAGATGGCACAAACTGGTCGTGTTACGTTGGAGTGAAGCAAACTACTGTGGATATAGAAGCAAAGCCTGCAGGCAGACAGGCAAAAAATTTGAATGATCTCTTTGTCATTGATAACAATTATATTCAAGAGCTAAATTCTGTTCAATCATTGTGGAAGGCTACTGTTTATCCTGAGTTGAAAAATGTTACAGTGAGGGAAGTTTTGTCTCGTTTGGGTGGCGTGAGGAAGTCATTTGCTTCGATTAAACCTGCTGAAGCATCAGCCAATGTCGTTGCGTTGGCAGCACAATTGCCTCGTCACTTTGACTGGCGTAATGTGAGTGGTGTCAACTATGTGTCTCCAGTTGAGAATCAAGGTAGTTGTGGCAGCTGTTATGCATTTGGGTCATTGGGTATGCTTGAAGCAAGAATTAGAATTCTTACAAAGAACAAGTTTCGACCCGTGTTCTCAGAGCAGGATGTTGTTGAGTGTTCTCAATATTCTCAAGGATGTGAAGGGGGATTTCCTTATCTTATAGCTGGGAAATATGCTGAGGACTTTGGAGTGGTGGAGGAGCATTGTAATCCATATAAAGGAGAGGATGGAAAATGTCACACCAACAAAAACTGCACTCGTTATTTTGCAACAAAGTATCAGTATGTCGGTGGTTTCTTTGGTGCTTGCAATGTTCCATTGATGCAAATGGAGTTAGTCAAGAACGGTCCTATTGCAGTCACTTTTAATGCTGGTGCTAGATGTTTCAGTCTTTTGCATTACAAATCTGGGATATTTCATGAGGTGAAGATGCCCATTAGTGACAATTTTATTTTTAATCCCTGGGAATTTACTAATCATGCCGTGTTGCTTGTTGGTTACGGGAGAGATGAAGAGAAGAAAGAAGATTATTGGATTGTAAAAAACAGCTGGGGAAAAACGTGGGGAGAAAATGGCTACTTCAGGATTCGTCGAGGGACAGACGAGTGTGCACTTGAAAGCATGGCAATGGTGAGCACACCAATTTTGCCTTGAAGGGATTAACAGCACACATATGTATTGACGAGATCTGTCTAACGCTGTAGAGTGTGTAGTGTAATGATGTTGGTAAATGAGTGTATTCTATTAAGTTAACTAATACAGTGAGCAATAGGACCCGAACTTGCTTGTGTTTATCCTTAAATTAAACCCACTGGTTTTGTATTGTTTAATTAAACACCATAATTTATAGGAATTTCTAAAATATTTAAGACTGCTCAGTCATCGTAAATGTGTGAATGCATTATGATTATTGTTACACACCTGTTGGACACAGTAGCACTCTGTCAATCCAAATCACTCACAAGTGCACAAGACAAAGAGATGAAAGAAGCAGTTTGTAAGCAAGTAAGTCAAGCAATACTAAATAATGGTCTACTGTCTCACTACAGTACAGTACTGTCTAGACAATCTGAGCAATCTCTCAACGTACAGTACTGTAGGATGTAAATCCAATAAAAATTCAATAATCCTTGTTTATTACTTATCATAATACATTATATTATTATAATTATTAAGTAATTATTCGAAATTGATGGTAGAAGTTTGATTAGTACAGCAGAGAAATCCTATTTGTTGCTACTGAAAGGCAATAAATATATTACATAATAGTGATAACGCGCGCTTCCTAGTCATGACACGTTAGATTATCCGGGTAACAATTGTGACAAGATGAGTTTTCAGTGGGTGCTAGTGGCATTTTTCTTGTACTTTGAAGTAGGTTTGGTTTTTTTGCTTTGCTTGCCGATTATATCAGCTACAAGGTGTGCAAATTTGCCAAGAGAATGCTCAAATGCAATGCTAATGCTAATTTTTTAGATGGAGTCGAATCTTCAATTCAAAGCTACTCGGTTGGCTGGCCACACATGGAAACTACTACTTCGGCATTGTAGTTGTCATCTTACTGATCTTGTTTATTGGTACGTAAGAGTTTGGAAAGACACGTGATGCAGCATTTTGTACTGACGTGGTCATTCTGTTTTTGACGTGTGGTGTCATCAGACGCATTGAATCAAATGAGGAGGTATGGCAACGAAAAAGACGTGGTTGATCCGGCTGCTAACATGCAGACTCACACTTACCACACAATGATGAAATTTCGTGGTCAAAGAAATTTTTACATTACTGGATTTTCTCTGCTGCTTATGATGTTTGTATATATATAATTTGTTTTCGTTTGCATGTTGGTATAGGCAACGGTTGTACTTATTTGTAGTGTACTGCGGCGTCTGATTTCTACTTTCTGTCTGCAAGCTTCGCTTGAAGCAAAATACACTGCAGCTTTGCAACAAGCGAAGAGTGCATCAGACCAAGCTGAACGATTTATGGATGAGGCTGATAAACTGAAGGTTTTATGGTTTATGAGGATTGTTGCTTTTATCATTGTTATTAATTGATTATTTATTTATAATCGCAGAAAGCAGCAAGAGAGGAACTAACTACTGTAATAAATACGGAAGATGAAGAGAAAAGAGTTAAACTTGAAAAGAGAAATGAGGCTCTTAAGGAGGAATTGAATGAGGCTCGTAAAGGTTGGCATGTTTATTGACATTGAGATAGGAAGTAAACTATTGAGGTATGATGATGACCGTTAGGCCAGACCAATTAAATTTCTTGATGTTTGGATTCGCTGGTCCAATTTTGAGCTTGACCAAAAATGATGTGCACACGCGCAATGATATTATGTTTGCTGTAAAATGACTTGGTAGTATAAACATTATATGACTACTAGTAGTATGTATCGATGACTCCGCAAGTGTATGTGGTAGGGCAACTGTTTCCGTGTTCAGCCGGGTATCAGAGTCTTTGTTTTAGTGTCCATTTTGTTATCTCGTCTTTCTATGCACTGCAGTGAAAACTGCGCATACTTAAAATATCACATGATCATTACATTTTATTTTTTATTTTGATTGGTTAGTCCAGGTTTCATGTCCAAATATCGGAGCATCAAGAATTTAGTTGGTCTTTTTTGTCAATGGGCAAAAATAACAAGTGAGACATCTAGGCTGTTGTGAATCATATAACTAATGGAGCTTTAATTAATAGTTTGAAACAAAAACAGCATAACACTGGAAAAGACTGAGTATCTTACTGTGACTTGTCACATTTGTTGATTACAATGAGGGTCTAGAGAACAGACTTTTAGTTTAGAATCACATGTCACATTGTGTGAAAACAAAGTGTGTGTGTGTGTGTGTGTGTGTGTGTGTGTGTGTGTGTGTGTGTGTGTGTGTGTCTGTCTGTCTGTCTGTCTGTCTGTCTGTCTGTCTGTCTGTCTGTGCGTGTGGTGTGTGTGTGTGTGTGTGTGTGTGTGTGGTGTGTGTGTGTGTGTGTGTGTGTGTGTGTGTGTGTGTGTGTGTGTGTGTGTGTGTGTGTGTGTGTGTGTGTGCCACCAGCATACAGGTGTCAATTAAGTTAAAATACTAGCTAGAGCTGATAAATAAAGTGTTAGTGATGGAAGCCATTCTGGACTACAATCATGATTACAGCGATTCTAAATATGTTGACAAAGTCTATTTTGCTTAGAAGTTTTCCGAAAGTTGAATGTAGTTTATTTATGTATACAGTAGTGAGGTATCAGAGTTCCAGGAATCAGAATCCTGTATTGTCTATCTCAGCTTCTAACCTCTCTAATCATGCATATTTAATTACTGCTCTGTTGTTTCTGCAGAAACAGATAAGGTTCAGACGGAACTGATGGCGCTCAAGAAACAAGCAGAAGGTGTGAGCAATGAGTATGACCGACTGCTCAAAGGACATGACAAACTACAGGTTACAGTCACTTTGGATAGACTGTGTGTGACATTTTTGGGCTGCACTCTCCGTTTGTTTTATAGGAGAAGGTGAAAGAGCTGGAAGGCGGTGATACTGAAGACAAGAAGGATCAGTAGACATAATTAGTGTAGAGGGGAGGACCACTGGACGGACGACTGGACGGACATCCGTAAATTTGTTGCAGTTGGGGCATTCGTTAATTAGGTAGTCACGTGAGAAGATGGCATGGGGTGTTTACATTCTGATTGCTGACTGGTGGTCCACTCCCACCTCAGCCAAAAAAGCTTACACATTGTGCCCTGCGTTGCGTTTCTGCTTTGGAAAGGAGATTAACGCCGGCTTTCTACCTTAGAGAGTTAGCCGCGAGGTGTGGAACCGTCGACGTCGTTGGACTGAGTAATGAAGTAAGTGTTTGCTGTTTTCAATGTATTGCCCACAACTTCGGTCATCGGCGATGGACAGCTGTCGCCACTTCGTGTTGGTTCTCACTCCTCGCTTTGCGATAGCCCCATGGGACTTTGCAGGGGTCGCACGTGTTTGTCAATTCGTTCGCGTGTAGGAGGACGTTTCATTTGTGTGGTCGGTTGTTGTGAAAGTGTGTACTCAATATTATCTGCTCGTTCTAGAAACGACTGCTGCTGCGTGGCCGTTACGTTTGCCGTACAATAAGCTTGTTGCAGTGGTCCAATGAAAGACAAGGTCGGAGGGCTGTTCAGATCTCTGCGAGCGAAGATGGGAGGCGGACAGTCACGGCAGGGTAGCAATGACATTCCTCACCTTGAGTGTTGTGGTCGGATGTGTATGTCGACGTTGGTGTTGTACTGTAGACACGAGAAAAGTGCCCGCTGGAGCGCCGGCGTCGGAAACAAACGATGAGAATGTTGTGAATACGATGAGTTCAAATTCGAAGAATCAGCAACGGAGACCTCGACAGAGTCAGTCTCAAGTGTCTGCCGCCACTTCTCGTTTGGGTGAGTGTCGCGATCGAATGATTTAGTTTTTCTGGCTTTTATTTGTTCTGTTCGTGTGATAGTCACTCGCAAGGAGATCGCCTACGTGGAATTATTGAAACGACCGGGACAAGCATTGGGACTCATTGTATCAGGTGCAGCCATTCTGCATACATAACTAAACAATTTTAGTTGCATTACCGTCTGACGGTTGTCTGGAACCTTCTTAGCTAGCTATGAATGTGATTAGCCAGCCGGCGTGAAAGTAGGACTGTAAATAGCTTAGATTAATTAATTAATAAATTAACAAATAATTATACTGTAAAACAAGAAATTTTTGGTAGTGTTTTGTTTTTGGTAATTTTGGCATGGCCTATGAAGTACCTAAATTAAATCTCTACCTAAATTTTGTGAAAGTTGTCAAACCTCTAAGAGCCAACAGCAATGTCTGTGAACATGGTAAATTGTGTTGCAATTATTATCTAGCTACCTAGTGCACTTTACTGCGTACTCAGAGGAGGTAGAAAGCTAGAGCAGCACTACCTGCGCGGTCTTACTATTCAGCCAATAAGCACCTTTAGACACACGTGCCTACTTTAGTCTGCCTTCAACCATTGTGGGTGCAACATCCGGATGTACACACTTTTTGGGAGGCCTTGACTCTTTTTATTATAAACTCTCTTGCTTTTCTGTGGTGGAAGCAACACTTAGGCACGTTTGCCTGGTGCAAATCAGCTCAAGTAGGAAGGTAGAGGCGGGCATTCGATGAATTTGTTTGACCATGCCTACTTGCACACATGAATTATTGATGGACTAACGTTGCCACAGGTTGTAACTTATACATTTTGTGCGATATTGGGTCAAGCAGAAAACGTGACAGTCGTATTATCCTGTACCGTAGCTGACTGCTTTGCAGGTAGGAAGTGTGGACACTAGTCGCTTTCAGAATCCTCCTAGGGTTAGAGTAAAGTGTACTCAGAGTATGGTTTACTACCAGTTGGAGACGTCTGACTAGTTGCTATTACGTTTTAACTGCCAGGCATTCCTTTAGGGCATGCTAGCTTTCTACATAGCACAGAGTTGTGGTCGCTACTCACCGAAAATGGAGATAACTTGGGATAACTCACAAAACATCATTTTATAATGACTCATCTTGTCTCACACAGACAATAGAGAAAAAAGGTCATGGAACCACCCAAAGACAGAACATTCTAGACCACATTCTAGACCACTTAGGTGTAATCCACATGTAAACATCAATTCACAAAAGCAGCTCTTATCAATCATTGTTTAGAGTACATCCAGACATACAGCAGCACAGAAACAAAGCAAACAAGGTCTAGAGAAGACCAAATTCGTTTATAGGCGTGGCTCTACCCAACTCTAGCTTTCTACCTCCTTTGCTATGTACTGTGCATCCAGCGAGGAGGCTCAAGCTTCCGATGAGTTTAACTGTAAACAGATTGCTAGTATTGAAACAAATTTCAGGATGTACCAAAATTTTACGCCACCTCGAAAATTCCTTGGTTTTAATAATACAGTAGAAGGGCATTGAAAAAATCTGGTGGCCACATTTAATTGTATTAGGTCTAGTATTGTGCTAATTTTGAATATGCAGCAATTTGTACTACATGCTCTTTTGTATATTATCAGTGCACTGCAGTGGTAGTGAACCATGGCATTGTGCCTTTGTTGAGACCTTAATTAAATTATATATTTTGTTATATAATGTATTCAAGAAATAATATTGAAGGGCTACTGCAGTGCAAGAATCAAAGATTATTTTTTGAGCTAAAAGATCTACATGTGTGTACTCTAGATTTTTAGCACACTGATGTCAGTGGAGGCAGAGTAGCACTGTCATACCTACTAATTAGTATTGCTAGTGGTTCAGAAACGGCATGTTGGAGCGATCTTGCTAGGCGTAGGGATTCGGAAAGTGATTCAGAGGATTCTTTGTAGTGGGATTTTTCGTTGAGTAAGTGCTGGAGCACGCGGGAGAGCAATCTCTCAGTTCGGCGACATCTTCATCCGAAGACGCAGCAGGCGCCTTTTAGTTTGGATCTGTGGAACCGTATATGTTTGAGCCACTCGCTGACAGTTCATCTACTGATGAATTGCTCTCATTTGTCGATGTTGACGAACATAGTGAATGGCTGTCTGACATGTCGTGGTAAGTCCTAGTATGCAGAAGCGGAAATTGCCGACAGCTGTACGTGAGATGTCTGTAGGTGTGATTGCAGTTACTGTGAAATTATGAGTACTGCGCAAGTGTGTGTGTGTGGCAACAAAATTGCTAAAGTGTTCTTCGAAGTGACAGCTGCAAACTCCATTGTGCTCTGTTTGGCCTTCTCAGCCATCTCTTGTTTGCCAAACTTGTTCTCCCAACTTTTACGAAGCTGTGGATTTTTTGGAAACTGAAATACACTAATCCAGACTGACTATTAGTAGAGTTGTTGCAGCCTGCTGCAACACAAAGCCGCATCATACTCGAGTATCACAACAATGGATAGGGTGCCTCCAATGACGTCAACGTGCTAATCCGCCCCATTCCGGAAATGGAAAAGTGGAAGTAACTTTCAACTGCTCTCATTCTCTCAGTACATTCACAAAAAAATCTAATTTGATTCAGGTTTAATAAAGCAGGTTTGTTAAGAAACTTTGATTTTGTACACAATAATCAAGATGAGTGCGGCCTGTGGAGTCGTAGGCAAACATGTATGTATATGTAATGTTATCATCAAGAAAAGTAGTAGTACAGAGACTCTAAGTCAAATCAGCTGGTTTATGGGTCTTAATTAAAGTTTGCATTTAGCTGCTTTATTCTTCTGTAACTTTTAAATTAACAAAATGGGTTTTGTTGTTGAGAAATTTGAATTCTGTCACAAATCAAATGATCACAATGTGATGTGGAGTGATGCTAACTGGGTGTGTGCTATTTTGTTGTACTATGTGCTATTTGCGAACACATGCTCACTCTTGCACTATATCATGTGATATGATCATAATATACTTATGGTAATGTACAGGTGGATCTGACAAGGCAAGTCTTGTGAAAGTTGGAGGTCTTCGATCTGGTGGATTGGCTCAGAAGTAAGTATACTAAAAAAACACATAATTTGGTACTAGCCAACACTGACATTTACAGTGAACCGTGTGGTTTAGTCCTTAATTAAGTTTGCATTATTTTTATAATAGAAGCGAATCTCTTGAAGTGGGAGACAGAATTCTTGCTATCAACGGGAAAAGCACTGACAATCTGACTCATTCAGAAGTCATATCTTTGCTAAAGAATGCAGAAGATGTCATCACATTGGAAATTGAATACGAAACAGCTGGAGAGGGTATGCCCATGCACACGGTCTCTTTGCATGTAAAAGTAATAGTTGTTGTAATGGTTGTATTTACTGTATACCTAACTCCAACATTCTGAAATATTGTATATACTAATTAGTTAGACTTAGATGCATTTGCTTTCTGCAGCTTCTCATGATGAGGATGTGATTACGAAAACAGTTCTTGTTTGTTTGAAGAAAGAGGGAAATACGTTTGGCTTCATGTTTAGTGGTATGAGTTGATAAATTTTATGTAATGAGTATTTATGAGTGTATTGATTAAAGGTATTGTGTTCAGGTGGGTCAGAGAAAGGCAGACCACTGACAATATCGAATGTTCGCCCAGGAACTGCTGCATACAGGTTTCAAATCTTTAGTGTGCGGTGTCATTGTATAAATACTAAATGTCATTGTTGCTTGTATCAGGAACGGTACGCTTAGACCTGGAGATCGCATGTTGAAGGTTAATGGGATGAACTTGCGACATGCAACACATGCTGAAGTGCTTGCATTGCTAAAATCAGCGAAACGAAAAATTACTCTGGAACTGGAATATGACGTCACATTACATGGTCTGACAAGTAATCACTGAAATTTTTGGTGAAATATGGTTTTATGTTTTGTTGAACTTGCAGAGAATTTAGACGAAATTCAAGGTCCCATTTTGGTTGAAGTGCAAAAGCCTGTGGGAGGGAGTCTGGGTCTAACACTGACTGGTAATCAAATTGTTGGTGAGCCTATCTTTATCTCACATATCAAAGATGCTGGCATAGCAGATAGGTAAGTCAACATGTAGCAGGTTGTGCAATAATATTTATTTGGTGTATGTTTGTGTGAATTGTAGGTGTGGTGCATTACATGTTGGCGATCAAGTGCTGTCCATTAATGGTCAGTCTCTGACTGAGTGGAGTCTTCCCGATGCTGTGCAGATGCTTGTTGACTCTGATACTACACTCAAGCTGGAAGTATTGCCTGTCTCGCTACTGCCACCAAACTTTCTTCCTTCAAATTGTATGCTGTGTACACTATGTATATCGAGCCTTGACATTGAGTTGTGTTGTGTAAATCTTTTAGTGGGTGTTGAGAAGAGTCCCAAAGGACGAGATTTCAGTGATGTTCCGCCAACTAGCCAACTGCATCAACGGAGGCCTTCAGTTACTTCTCTTAGTGAAGGACCAACTCCTGCTCAAGGCCACAGTCGGAGACCTTCTAGTGAGAATTCTGATTTATAGCAACGGACGCAAGTAACACTGTTGTTTTATTTGCAGTTGGCTCTTTAAATGGCAGCATGTTGGCTCTGGCAAATCCGATGCACTTATGTCATACTGAACAACTACATGTCGAGCTAGTACCAGACTCATTTGGTTATGGTTTCTTAATGCAAGGTTAGACAATATTTTACATAAATGACAATTATGTGTGGTGCACACTTGGTGTTGCAGGAATTCACAAGTTGTCTGTTGGTCCATTTACTGTGGCAAGTATTGAACTAGATAGTCCTGCGCAGCAGTGAGTCTCATGTAGACCTATAGTCATCTTGATGTGCAAGCAAATGATTTTTGTGTTTAGACACGGTGAGTTTATGATTGGAGATCGAATCCTGGCAATTAATGGGAGGTCTACAGAAGGAATGTTGCTTGAACAAGCATGGAATGTTGTGAATGAGGCAACCGGAAATCTTGCTCTTCAATTAGAGTTTGACGTTGCAGGTTAGATGTCTGTCAATTTAGATCAGTTTAGTCTTTCAACGTTGTTTTGTTTTGTGCAGAGTCTGTGATTCCTGGCACTGGAACATTTGATGTGAAACTGGCTAAACACAGTGGAGGTCTTGGGATCACAATCAATGGTAACCCAGAAAAGGGTGGACCAATATGGATATCTCAAATCAAGAAAGGAGGCATTGCACATAGGTAGGAGCACACATTGTACTATTGATGTCAATATTTTAGTTTACATCTTTTCATATTTTTTTTGTATTTTTAGGACTGGGACTTTAGAGCCAGGTGATGTGCTTTTAGCAATCGATGGCAAGAATTTGGAAGGAGCAACATTGCAACATGCTGTGGAATTGCTGAAATCGTCTGGAGATGTTGTCACATTGCAGATCAGTAAAGACACTGCCACTCTTGGACCGCCGGGTACTATTGTGTTTACGGTGGAGCTGATGAGACGTGGGGCAAGTTTAGGAATTACTGTGCATGGTAAGTCATTTGTTGTGTTCTGGTTAAGTTGTGCTCATATTGATGTCATTGTTACGCACAATAGGATCTGAGAATCCTGGTGATCCCATAATTGTGTCACAACTTAGAGAAGACGGTGTTGCATTCAGGCAAGATGCTGCTCTTGTCGTTTGTGTTATTATCTCTAGTAGCCAGGTTTATGCTCTGTACGTTCTTCAGTATGTCTGTTTGTTCATGCAGGTGTGTGTTTTGATCCACCATGTTTGTCTGATTGCCATTTTATGTTTGTCTGTGGTCATGTAGCTGAGTTTATGTTGGTATTTTGTATGCCTGTGTGCTGTTGTATGAATTTATCAATTTTGTAGGAGTGGTACACTGAAAGTTGGTGATCGCATATTGGCTATCAACAATGTCAATCTTCGTATGCACACATTGGTAGATGCAGTAAAACTGTTGCAAACAGCAGGAGATATGGTAACATTGAAGATATGTCGAGAGCCAACCACTGCTCCAAACAGTAAAAGAATGCGATTAATGTATTTTCAACAGTTGTACACTGAATTTTGTAGGATTTGTGAAGTTTGTACCAGCTAATTCTCATCCTTTAATTCATTCTCCAAAGGTTATGGTTTTCATAAGGCTTATGTATCTGAGCTAATCGTGTTATTGTTATTACATGCAGGCTTATAGTCAGGGGCATTTGAATGAGTTTACGTGGCCTACATCTGACCCACAGGATGATTTTGAGTCAGAAGTATTCGAAGATCAGAATGAGGACACTCGGGAAAAATCAACAACGTCAAACAGATCAATGCAGAGGCGTTTGGCAATGTTGGCATTGAAGCAGTCGGGTCGAAGTACTCCAGATATGCAGAGCACAGCGGGGAGTCCACAATTTGATGAAATGTATCAAGCAAAGCCATGGTCGACGTCAGAAGTTGCCAATGAGAGTTATGTTGGTCCAGCAATTGAGCACAGAGACAGCTTTAGGTCGTATCCTAGCGTGCAACGATGGCTTCGATCAAGTGCAGGCAACTTAACTTCGGCTCATTTGAGACACTTGGGGAGTGGTGGAGATAGCTCTTCACCTGGTACAGATCATCGCTGGACACAAACAATGCCGAGGCAGGGAAATGAATGGGTAGGACAGGTTACTTCTGGTTCAAAACCTCGTTACAATATTAGAGATGGCTATGCAACGTGGAGCGGTAGAAGGCGAGGTGGATCGAGTCCAGCCGGTGGCAGTTGGAGCCAAGGAATTAATGATGCAGAAAAAAGGTTTGGAGAGCTGAGGCCTCTTAATCCAGCCTTTGCTGCAGAAACTTCAAGACGTCGACGAACTTTGCACAAAGAGACATCGTCAGACAGCGATAGTCCTCCTTCAAATTCTCGAACAAGAGAACAAAAGAGGTCTCCTCCTAAATTTGGTCAACGGTTTGATGAGCAATTTAGAGTGGCAGCCAGTAAGCCTACTGCTGTGTTGGTGAAGAAGGTGACACTTCGAAGGAAGAGCTCTCTGTCTGACTTTGGTTTCAGTGTTGCTGATGGGGCAACAGAACCAGGCGTGTTTGTGAAGGCCGTGAAGCCCGGTGGTCCAGCAATAGAAAAGCTACAAGCTTTTGATAAAATTCTCCAGGTAGGTTGTAAGCTTTACATCAATTCGTTGTATGGTGATTATCGCTGCTGTTGTAGGTGAATGACACAAACGTGCACGACTCGGACTGCTGCCGAGTTGTACCGCTGATTGCCCAGGCAAGTCACACACTCTCTCTGATTATAACGAGACGTAAACAGTCACATCCAGCACTGACCAAGGACAGCGATTAATACGATAGTAAAAATAATTAAGTTGCAATGGGTTTCTACTTGGGTTTTGTCATAGCAATTAGCTAAACCATGATATTGCAAACATTAGGCAAAATTTAATCTTAATTTATTTGCTAGTGAAAATTTGAATTGTAATTAACGTTTTACAGATACTAATAGATCTAAGGAACATCACCTGCTCTATGATGATGTGGTACGTTCTACATAATGTTGTGTGAGCTCTCCACTAAAACTTAGAACATTCTAGTATGCACTGTGATTGAAACACGCGACCTACTTCCCGTATAGTCTCGCGTAGCCAGACCTCTTTCCGCCGCGCCAGAAAGTATGACGCGGCTGCAAGGTGTCTGGCTACGCGAGACTAAGTGTACTTATTCACTCTCACGTGGTGCATATCTGTTTGGTTTACTTGACGTACGTACAATCATCATGACAATGAAACTTGGATATTGGGATCTTAGAGGGGTAAGTGCTGTGGATTTCGTTCTACTCATGCATGACCTAGTCAGACCGTCTAGATAAACTAGCTAGGCTATGGATCGAAATGAGGTTTGCTGTTTCTGCAGTTGTGTCAGCCTATTCGCTTGCTGCTTGCCTACAAGGGTGAGCAATTCGAGGAGAAAAGATATGAAGGTGAGTCTAGACAGCCATGCCATGCATGTAGACATGCATACAGTCTGCTCTGCATGCATGCCTAGGCAATCTGAATACTACTGCTAATGTCTAACACAACAAATTGCAGTCAAGGATGCTGAGAAACGCAAAGAATGGCAGGAAAAGGATAAACTCAAAACCGGCTTGGATTTACCATTTCCTAACGTAAGACATACATTTTTAGCACTCAGTTCTTTGCAGTTTTGGTGTGGGTAATTTACGGGTAGGTAGTTGCTAAAAGATTGTTGTTTCTGTATTGATTATAGTAAGTTTTGTGTTTGATCGGTGGACAGGCTGGATTAGTTAGAGACTCATTTGTTATTACACACTCTACAATGCTCACTAACCAAATAGTGCTATGTCTAATTACTACATACCATGCCAGCTAGGTCTAATCTATTAAGTGTCATACACTACACTCCTCTCCCTTTAGTTTTTATGATACCTGAGAGGTAGCTGTCTGTTTTCTCGAGCTGGATATCTCCTTTGACTGATTTCCTTCTGAGGTTCAGTTGCTCCATTGTCTGTGACTGGATCTTTAGTCTCAGTGGATTTCTTCATGACATGCTCCTCATCTGTAGTCTCCGTAGGTGTAAGTGTACTTGCTGGAAGTGTAGGATCTTCTAACACGGGTCCTGATGAATCTGGTACAACTGTAGCTGGCAAGATATCCGGTTCTTCTGGCAGAATCACTTGTGTATTGGTCGCATCTCTTGTTATCAAGTGATCAATATGCACATATCTTATGTGTCCGTCTATATTTACCAAATAAGATGTTGGTCCCAGTTGTTGTGTCACTATTCCTGCGAGCCATTTGCTTCGACCATCCCTTCTTGGATTCCAGACAGAAACAGTGTCTCCTGGACCTATTTCTCTTACATTGGTTGTAGCCTGGTTAAATGCTTCTCTTTGATGATCTCGTATCTTTTCCCAGCTTCTGGTTTCAACAGACTCAGCCTCGTCCTAAGAGAACGTTTCATCAGCAACTCAGGTGGAGTCTTTCCAGTCGTCCCGTGTGGGGTAGTCCGATAATGAAGTAAGAACAATGACACTTGGTGACTCCATGTTCGCTCTGATGGCTTAGACTTCAAGCTCTTCTTTAATTCCTGTACCATCCTCTCCACCCGTCCATTTGTGGATGGGTGATATGGTGGGGTATGTTGATGGTGGATGCAATTTGAGCGCATGAATTTACTAAACTCCTCTGATAGGAATTGAGGTCCATTGTCAGTTACCATACAATGTGGTATTCCATGAGTTGCAAATGTTCTTCTCATACATTCTACTGTCTGGCAAGCAGTATTATTCTTGTGTAATTCATGGACTTCTGGCCACTTTGAAAACGCATCTACTAACAATAAGTATTGTCTTCCTCTGTACTCCGCAAAGTCTGCGTGGACACGTTCCCAAGGACCTTCCGGGTATATCCAAGGATGAGTTGGATGAGTTGGCGTTGAAATTGCAGGTTTATTTTGTTGTTCCTGACACCTGGAACATGATCTGACTATACTCTCAACATCTCTGTCCAAGGCAGGCCACCACACAAAACTTCTAGCCGTTGCCTTCGTTCACACCATTCCTATATGTCCTGTGTGTAGTTTAGACAATACTTGTTTTTGTAGTGAATATGGAATCACTACTCTTCCTCCATATAATAGACATCCCTTGGTAATAGATAACTCGGCTGACCTCTTGGCATAACTGTCGAGTTCAGGCGACACATTGGTTGGCCATCCCTCTAGAGTATACTTCAATACTCTGCTAAGGATTGGATCCTTGGCCGTGGCTTGCTTCACTTGGTCTGCTGTAACTGGCAAAGTGTCCAAGTAATTTATATGGTACGTAATTTCACTGGATCGATCGCTTCCACAGGCAGTGGAAGTCTGGACAGCATGTCCGCTTCTTGATTGTTTATTCCGGGAGTAAACTCTAAATCGTAGTCATATGCACTCAGTACTATTGCCCAACGCTGCAATCTAGCAGCTGTCAAAGTTGGGATCCCTTGTTTCAGTCCTAATATTTTGAGTAAAGGTCTATGGTCTGTCACTAGTGTAAATTTACGTTCGACCAAATACTTGTGGAACTGTCGTACACCGTTAATGAGAGCTAAGGCTTCCCTTTCCAACTGTGCATAACCCCTCTCAGTTGAAGACAATGTTCTGGATGTGAATGCAATTGGTTGTTCAGTTCCATCTGGCATAACGTGCTTTAAACAAGCCCCAATTCCTTCTGGCGAGGCGTCACACTTGAGTCGTAATGGTTTTGCCAAATCGTAATGCGTTAGACAGCTCGAATTCAGTAGTTTCTCTTTGCTTTTTTTCAAAAGCTTCTTGTTGTGATTTCTTCCCAATCCATGGCGTAGACTTCTGGAGTAGTTTGTACAAAGGTTGGAGGGTAGTTGAGATATTCGGTAAAAATCAACCATAGTAGTTGAGTAAACCCAAGTATGACTTTAATTGAGTTACATTCTGTGGTTGGGGAGCCTCTCTAATTGCTCGATGCTTACTCTCCAATGGTCTGAGCCCCTTCTCGCTAATTAGGTGCCCCAAATACTCCACTTCGGAAGTGTTGAATGTGCTCTTCTCTTCTTTTAGTCGAATACCTCTCTTACTCATTCGGTCCAACACAATGTCTAACTGCTGGTCATGTTCCTCCTGGCTACCTTCTACTACCAGTATGTCATCTAAGTAGCATATGCATCCTGGAATGCCTGCTAAAATTTCATTCATGGTCTTTTGCCAAATAGCAGGTGCAGATGTGATTCCAAACGGCATCCTTGTATACACAAAGAGTCCCTTGCTAGTATTGATTGTCAAGTATGCCTGAGAGTCTGGGCTATCTTAATTTGTTGGTATACCTGTTTCATGTCCAAACGAGTAAAGACTCTTCCCCCTGCTAGGGTTGAAAACAGGTCTTGCAGATTAGGCATTGGGTAGCATTCCATCTCTAGGTAAGGGTTCACACTAACTTTGTAGTCACCACATACCCGTATTGACCCGTCAGCCTTCCTTACAATTACAATAGGTGATGCCCACTCGCTTCTGTTAATTTGTTGAATTATTTCCTCCTGTTGCAAACGGTCCAGTTCTTCGTCTACTTTACTGTGTAGGGCGTAGGGTTGCTTGTGGTTCTGAAATTCCGAGCCATAACTCACTTGATACTTCTGGCCAGATTGCTTCCATTTCCCGCAAGCTTTGGTGATATGACTTCTAATGTTGCAAACCCGGCAAGCGGCGCTCTTGTACCAACACTTTTCAGAGTCGTGATTGCGTCCGTCACAACGATGGCAAACATGCTCTTTAGCTGTGCTATCCCTGGGAGTGAATCGTCTACCTCCGGATGCTTGCATGGTAAACGTTGTCTCCGCTGCGTGGTATGTTTGTCGACTTGATTGCGGTTCTCCTCGTAACAATTTCAGTTCATGTCTTGCGGCTTCATGTGCTCGAGTTAGCGACAGTGCCTTCTCCAATGTCAGGTCTCGTTCTGCTAGGACCTTCTGCTGTAGGCCTTCATGTCGGAGACCGCACACCAATTGATCGCATAACGCTGTGTTCAGGCTGTCTGCGAATTCACAATCTTTTGCTAGGTGGTGCAATTCTGCAACGTAATTTGCAATTGATTCGCCCACTTTCTGCTGTCTCTTATAAAATTTGAACCTTTCGGCGATAACTATCTTCCTCGGTTCGTAATGATTCTTCAGCAATGTGATGAATCTTGTGGTTTATTTGGACTGACGAGGTTTGATAATATTGAGTACGTTGTTCCTCCGACTGTCGTGAGGAATATTGCTTTCATTTTGTCCGAGTCGACGATGTCGTTGGCGGTACAATAGAGCAGAAAGCATTGGTGATATTCATCAATCTTGTCACCTGGTTGGAGTGGTTCCAAATGTCCATACTTTCCGTGGCTCTGCGCCATCCTCGTCGCCAATTTGTGTTTGATTGGTGGACACAGGCTCGATTAGTTAGAGACTCACTTGTTATTACACACTCTACAACGCTCACTAACGTGCTAACTGAATAGTGCTATGTCTAATTACTACATACCATGCCAGCTAGGTCTAATCTAATTAAGTGTCATACACTACAGTAAATACATTAATTTATTAAATTAACCAATGTTTGAACGGTGACAACTGTACTGTACAGTGTAGATGCATGTCACTTCAGGAAATGTTAGCTGTGGCAACATGATGATGAGAGCAACAACTGCAAATGCAATGGACATGGCATATCTACAATGATGTTGATTGATATAATTTTAAAACGTGTTTTTGTTTAAAACTTTGTTGATTAATTAGCAAAAGTTTGTCTGAATGCTGCAGAGTTTGATTGCTGAGTCTTTGCTGTGTATAATCTCTTACAATTACATTTAATTTGAACATATGTGATTGCATAGTGTTGTATCTTGGCTCATTTATTTGTCATAAATGTCACAGTTGCCATATCTCATTGATGGAGATAGAAAACTTGTGCAAAGTCAAGCGGTCAGCTTACCTTTTATAATTGCTTTTCTGATAATATTGCAGTGAAGTCTGTTTTTTAGATTCTTTATTACTTGGGCAGAAAATACAATATGTGTACGATCATCATATACATACTTGTAATATTTTACTCTTATGGTGTCTTTATATATTGACATTGTATTGTCAGGTGGCAAGACGGAAGATGAGCGAGTTCGAGTTGATGTGTCTTTGCACCAGGTGCGATGACATCATTACAAAATTTAGTAAATCTTTATTGTATGGCTTATTATGTTTGCTGTACAGGCTCTTGATTTACGCAGAAGTTTCACTTCTCTTTCATTTGCATCTGACTTTGTAAATACTGTTTTGATTCTCCTGCCATGGTATTTCATTTATTGACATTATTTAATTATGTAGGCAGACAAAAAGCCTGACTACTTGCAGAAGCTACCAACAGTGCTTCAAGGGTTTGTGGATTTCATTGGTGGCAGGAAATGGTTGGCTGGTGATGAGGTAAGCAGTTGTTGCCAAACATTGTTGTGAACAGTCATATATGGGCTGTGTGTGTAACTGTGTAGCTGACCATTTCTGACTTTCACTTTTATGAGCAGCTGGCACAACACCTTATTCTTGATCCGAGTTGTCTAGACAAGTTTCCACGATTGCAGGTAGTCTAAAATTGTGTGTGCGAGTTCTCGACCATGCATATATAACACATGCACATTAATTAACAAAACAAGGAGTAACAACGTGTTGTTTTGTTGTATAGGAATATGTTGCCAACTTTGAGGTTTGTATTAATGAGACTAAGTAGTTCATGTTCCTTGTTTTCCATCTGATGGTTATTTGTTACAGGGCCTGCCTGCTATTAAAGCATACAGAGCTAGTTCTATCTTCATCAAGAGGCCAATCAACAGCCCATTTGCAACATTTACATAAAGTCAAGTCTTAGACTTAAGTTAACCTTGCATTGAACAAGTTGATCTGTATGCAACTATTGACTGACTTGGTTTTGTGTTTTTAACTTGAATTCATTCTGAAACGAAACTTTTGAGACGTTTGCTTGTTGGCTATAGTTGTGTTCTGTATGTTGCATGGCCATTTCTAGTTTTTAATTAAACTGTGACTGTCCTTGCTTACCTTGAGGCTTATGGGTGTTGTTTGACTAGTTACTTACTTATGTGAGAGACTAGGCTTACAAAGTGATGGGAAGTGGCAACCATAGGAAATGTGACTAATGAGTATAGGCTTGCAAATCAGAAGTTGACGATCAATCAGCTCTTCAAAACAAACTTATCTAGTGCATTTGATGACTTTTTATTTATTCATATTCAAAAGATTCAAATCAATGGTTTTCTGTTTACACATGCACACCTGTTCAACTTTGAGCGAGATAATACCAGTCTTGTTTTAATACCCAGCAATCATGCTAACTCGATAGTATACTGTCAAATATGATTATAGGATGTTTGAGTCTGTCTTCTGCTCTACAGTCGTTTTATCTCCATCAACTAACTGACTGTCTGTCTCTCTATTTTCCATTGCCTTGTTGCTTGTCTCATTGCTTTGTTCTACCTTGTCATCACCATCAGTAGCTGTAACTGGTGAAATGTCCTCATTGCTCACTTCATCTATTGCAGTAATTTCTGCACTGTCTAGAGAAAGTCGACTGGGAGAGTCACTCACTACATAGTGATCTTCAACAGCACTTCCTTGTTCAGAGTGTCCAGGAGAAACAGTCGGTTCAATATTGATGTTGATGTCCTTTGGAGGTGTCCCTTCTTTTGGACTCAGTACAACTAGCCGGGCTACACTAGGGATACAGTCTTCGTCCTCATCATTCACAACCACCGTCCCTGCAACTGCTAACTCAGTATTTACATCTGTCTTGTTCTCCTTGTTATGATGTAACTCTGCAGCTGGTGCCGGCTGCTCAGATTGCAGTGCTATGGGGAATGTAAATGGGTCTGCTGCTGCTGCTGCAGTGGTGTTTTCTTCTGATTGACTATTGGGTAACAATGTTTTCTGTTGTTCAACCTGTCCAGCTGTGTGTCCTTCATCTAGTTGCGTGGTATTGTCCAATACAGCTGCTTTTTTATTGGTTTCAGTTTGAAGAGTGCTTGTTACTGTTTCAGACTGACTCTCTTTCTTGTCAGTTTGACTGGAATGACATGTTTCTTGTTTCCATTCATTATCACTCTCCCCAGCTTCAGTAATGTTTACTTGTGTTACCTCACCCAGTGCATGGTGGAGTATCTCTGTTTCATTTGTATCCTCATTTTGTGAGTCATGACTTTGTTGAAGACTATTGTTTCCCTTCACCTCACTAGTTGTACTCTCCTGTTTGCTTGTTTCTTCTTTAGTTGCCAAATGTTCTTGCAGTTCTTGGGAAGTAGGCTCCCATTCAAGATTCGTTGGTTGCTCTTTTATACTGTCTACCAGCTCACTTAATTTTGTTTCGCTCTCTATAATCTGTAGTTGCAGATCTGTTTGTACTGGTTGTTTGAGCTGTTGTATCAATTCCTGCTGGTTCTCTGTTTGCTGCATATTTGTGTGTTGAACATGATCATATTCTGGATCCACTGCTCGGGGAGACAGTTCTTCATATGTATGTGTGCCTTGCTCAGGCACTTTACTTTCTTGTACAGATGGTGTCTTGTACTTAACATCAGTATATGGGTCACATTCACTGATAACGACATGTTCATTTCGCTCTTTTGATTGTGTTGGCACCTGTACAGTTTCCACTTGTTTCTGATACTCCATTTCTTCATTGTCCAGTGCATGCTGTTTTTGATGTGTTTCTAGGTCACATTCACTAACTGTTGTGTTCACATAGGTTGTATCAGTCACTTGACTGACTACATCGGCAGCAATCATGTCCTCTTTATCATCATCTTTAGCCAATTTTTTCTTCTTAGCACGCCTCTCTCTCTTGTCCTTTCTAGATCCACTAGTATTCGATGATATTGTACTAGAATTGCTGGTCTTTTTGCTAGTTAGTTCCAGTTTTTCTTCATCATCACTCTTGACCGACTCTCTACGTCGCCGTTTGAGACAGAGCAGTAGGATGATGACTAGCACCAGTAAAGCAACACCGCAACTAGCACTAATTGCTGCAATAACTCCAGTGCTAAATATGGAAGAGCTATCTTGTCTATTAATTTGTAATGGATATTGCAGAGGAAGTAAGGCAATCCCTACAACGGGAGATGGAGGTCCTACAAAACCAATGATGTTTTCAGCGGCAACAGCAAAGTAATATGTCACGTCATCTCGGTGCGGAACCGTAATGTTTAGATATTCCATCTGTGCGGCAGGTCTTTGACTTCTAAGAATAGAATGAGTGCCATCCACAATCCATGACTGAGGCAATGACTTCTGTGAACTAAAGTCTTTTCTTAGAGCAGACGGGTCGTTCACTGCATATTTGACATAGTATTTTTGGATGGTGCCTCTATCGTAGTTCCCCCCTGGTGCTGACCAAGACAGAGTTATCTGAGATGTGTTGTAATTTACACTCACAATCCTTAAGTCAGTAATGCGACAGGGTGGATACTGATCGACTGGCTGGCTGTATTCAGTTAAGAACATTCCTCCAGAAACAACTCTTGAAAATTGTTCTGCCACTTGTCGTCGATCTTCAGAGTACTCAGATATTTGACGGTTGGTGTAGTACAAAGCTACCGTGTCCACATACTTTGAAGGTAGTACTGTGACTGAACTTTGTGTGGCACTCACTGCAACCCTTACACTGTATTCACCTCGTTTCCTGAGGTCGGTAAAGTATCCACTATACACTCCATCTGCAGCAACATGATCTGGATCTGCAAAAATGGATGCATGATTACTATCGATGAGAAGAGACTTTAGTGTATTGCTCACTTGCTCCTCTATCATAGAGATTCCACTCTCTTGTCTCACCTGAAGGCAGTACAACATATGCAATTACGATTGCGTCTGCAACACCTCGTTCTCCTGCCTTGACTGCTACGGATATGACTGGTACAGTGCCAGTAGACAGGTCCCGATCACTTACGTCGGCTGTCACAATGATTGGATCATTTGTTATTCTTGCTTGGTGAGATACGATGCTGACTGCAACTATTATAGATCGAGACACCAAGCTGGATGTAAGACGCACTTTCCAGACCCCAACCTGTAATAAATATATACCCAAAATGGTGTATGTTCAACAAACATAGGTCTGTCTACCTTGGCATTGTCGACGTTAAAGGTCATTAGAGCAAACTCCGGCACTTCAGTGATACTACTCATATCAGAGACTGATCCAGTTGGATCAGTGATTTCAACTTTCAGTTCATTGATGTACTTTTCTGCTGTAAATTGGAAATAGCAGCTTGCTTGGGAATGTGAATCTACAGTAACATTCAGCTGAACAGGCACAGAAGAGGACACAGACACTGACTGCTGAAGGAGTTGGATGGGTTGTCTGTGTCTCTGTAGAGCCAGTTCACATGCAGATATCAACGATTCGCACAGGATCGTCTGCTGTTGGCTCTGAATATTTAATGGTACCAAGTACTGGTAACCGTTTGTTTGTCTGGCAAGATTACCAAGTTTCCGGAATGTATCTATGTCAGTACGTGTACTTCCTGATATAGCCAATGTAATGGGAAAGATGCGCACTCCACTGACTACCACATCATTAAATACCGAGTCAATTGTGATTGAACTGTCAGCATTTTCGTTTCCATCATTAATGACAAATACGCTGCAGCCTCCTACTACTGCTCCATTGTTGTTTTGTTTTATCAGTTCAACGGCTGCTTGTAAGCCTGAACCAATACTTGTTGTCCCACTTGCCATAGTAGGAAGAGCATCATAGAGAAGCTGACGTGCCTGGTTCCCTCTTACTTCTGTTAGATTGATGTTCACATGAGCAAGCTCATTGAACGAGACAATACCAATTTGTGTTCCTACAGGTACTATTTGAATAAGAGAATATGCTGCATTCCTCACACGGTCTAACCGCCCATCTAGCTGCATGCTGGCGGACACATCTAGGACCAACACTATCTGTTCAAACTGTTGTGCTTGGACGACTTTGAATGTTGGTGTTAGAACAGATGAGCGCAAACGAACGCTCGTCGGTAAATTTGCACCACCATCAAAATCATAATGATTGAGAATAACGTCCCATGTGCTGCTATAATTACACACTACATTCTGGTCATTTATTGCCTCCTCATTGTGAGGTACTGCTGCATCGCTTCCACAAAACTTAGTAATCTAGACAAACGAAAAGTTACTTCATGCGGGGCAGTTTGCAAGCTGTAGTTGCACCTCGTTTATTTGTTGGTAGAACATGACAGATGCCTGTGAGCTATCTCCTCCACTTGTTGGTCGGAATCCACATTCATCGCTTGCTGTAGTTGGGTGACAGTTTCCTCCGTATTCAGAGTGTACAATGTCGCCTTTGATGTCTGACGTGCATCTGGTCGCCTCAAATTGGCCGTCCGGCATGTAAGAGTAGAGTTGCCACAGTGAAGTTGGGTGTTCATTGTAGACACCCCATCGATACTGCGCCCATTGATGCACCAACATGCGACCAGCAGGGTTGCTCTAAATAGAACAAGAATATTTACTTCGAAATACACACGACAGATGACCGTTGTCTGTAGTATATGGAGTGTACACAGTCCTCTAGCTAGAGAGGCATGGTGTGATGTCACTATCAGGGCGTGTCTACTGTCTACCTGCTGATCGACTCTTGTAAACCGTCCGGGCGTGGAGAAAATGTAGTCTGCTTGTCGACCGCACAAACCGATGGAACGCCTGGTGAATGCTTGATCAACCTGATCTAGATTTCCTATCCTCACTTCTGCAGTCTCGAATGTCTCCCATACTGCAGTTGCATACTCGTCGGATGGTGGCCATGAGCTCGGTACTACGATGCGCACATCTCGAAAATATGCCCTTCGTTCTGTGGCCGTGTAGATATAGTGTGATGCCTCCGTGAACGCAGTCTTGATCGCCGGAATGAGTTGTGCACTTGTGGTATATGAGACAGACTCATCGATTGCCACGACGACGTTCTTGTAGCCGTTGTTTTGTAGCACTACCCGACTAGCGCCGCATAACTGCAGCATCATGCAGCACAGCAGCAGCAAGCGAGACGACATGCCGTCAGACTGAGTAATCAGAGATGCAGCCCCAGCCCTCGGCAGATCACGTGAACAAACAAACCACGCCCAGTGCTCCAAGAATAGAAACTGTCACCACTAACACGACGTCCCACAACTAACTACAGTATTTTCTTTCATTCCTATATAGGTACAGTGTACAGTCTCTACTGTACCGTGCATACATCTAAACACATGCTATGTACAAGAATAGTATCAAGTCGTTCCGTTCCCAATTGCTGTAGGATTTAATGACTCATAAAGCTGTAGAGCACTGTCCGGATGAACGGGAGTGGCACTAGTTGCAGGCAATGGTACATCCATCAACGAATCAGAGACTTCATAAATTAGCTCATCGCTGAATCTACCTGAAAGATCAGGACAACAACAGACACAAAGTTCACTACATTTCAACATAAATTTTCTGATTTAGATACAGATCTTGTAAATTTTGTTGTGTAGACTGTTCACCATATGTCTTTGGTTGCCTGGGGTGATGAAACGATTGACTCCTCATCTCTGAGTCTTCTGAGGCCAGTTGCAAAGGAGTCAAGTCTGAATATCGCATTGCATGATGTGGGTAATTAAGAGCCTTGGAGCTCTTATGAATAAATTCGTGTCTCGCCCTTTCTTCTTTCAGAAGAGTTTCCACAGCCTGCTGTTCACTAAAAGAGCCTACACCCTCATTCAATGACGTCACAATCCGTATGCTTGAATTAATTCGAGGTCGTCCAAGAGGAATAGGCTCAATAATTTCGATCTCACGCTGTTGATGAAGTGTCGGTTTTGACTTGATGGCAGGTTTTTGTCGCTTCTCTTTCTCCGGGGTCACGACCAAGTCACTAGAGCTGCAGTATTTGGGCGGAGACTCGGCAAAAGGAACAGGAGAAGGCTGAATGACATCTTCAAGAAAGGTGCATAATCTCTTATTCGTCATAGCTAGTACATGTACAAGTAGAAACAAATACGACGAAATCACCGCCTTCCATTCGGGCTATTCTAAAAGCCCGGATGTTATTATTTAGTGGGTGTTTGCATTTGTGGGGACTTTTTGACGTAGCTAAATACTCAGTCTTACGCTAGAGCATGGCTTATGATCTGGCTCATTCGCACGATCTAACAAGATTTGAAGAGCGCAGAGCAGAAGGCCGTGAGAGAAAATCAAATGGCGATGAGTATCATATAACGGTTCCACCAAGTATGAAAAACGACATCGCTGCACAAAGATTTCATCTAGAGGAGATAGAAAGATCACAACGACTTCAAGACGTAAGTCGGGGCAATTCCCTGCTGCATCACTGTTATGACGTTTATTAGATTTAATGTGCTGACTAAAGCTTTCCCCGGCCGTCCCCCAATCCCCCAATCCCCGTATTTCATTTGCAGTTGTCGCTCTCGAGCTCGATGGAGCACTTGCAGGAGGAAAACAAACGTCTTCTGAGTCAATTGGATGAGTTGGCAAACCATGATTCCAGCGGAATGGCCTCTAGAGTTGTGCAGTACATGCAAGACTTGCGAATTGAGAAGGACAAAGTTAGAACCGCAGAAAAGACGATCAAGAAACTAACTTCTGAGTTGTCTCGTACGCAGGTGAGTAACGTGCGTTTGTTGCATTCAGTTCTGAAGCGAAATTTTGCAGCGACGTAGTAGTATAACTAGTAGGCACTGAGTAACTACGTCATCAAAATTTTCTGACACATTTTTGCATATTAGGAAACAAATTTGTATACTAAGGTACGCTATGGTAGCAAATACATAATCTAGTTGCTACAGGACCGGTGAAAGTAGTGCTAATCTTCCCTCTACATTTGCTGCCTGCTTCTCTCAAATCTCAAACATGGTGGGTGGGCACAAGGAGCCATTTCTCTGTACCCGTAGATTAATAGATGAAATCTAATAATACAAAACTACAAAGTCCTATTTTGTTTATATAATTTAGTTTTAGTTATATTTGTATATAGTGCAACAGGAGGCCATTTTAGACATAGACATATGATAGGAGATTCCGAGAGTGTGCAAGTGAGTCTGTCCAAGGGTGTTTGAACTGTGACACAAAGTTCCGGATGTTTCATTAAATGTGACTTTTGACAACTGAGCTACATAGTAAAAATAAATTAGTAAACATGTTATCTTTAATTAATAAGAAATAAAACTGAAATTAATTAATTAAATCTGGCCTTATTAAGTCTTTATAAAAATTAGTTTCATAGAAGTTTGAAGTGATCATGCCATGTGAATTTGGTTGTTTAACATTAATATTATGTGTTTGAATGATTAGACATCGGGTGTAGATGGCTCTGCTGACCACGAATGTGAGAGATTGAGGAATGACGTTTTGCACTGGAAAAACAAGGCAGAAAGGTTGGAACGCGATGTACAACTGAAAGTTGTCCAGGTATACCAATGAGATGTTTCAGTAACTGTTGTATGCTCACTTTAATTGAATTGTTTCCATGTTTTACTTGAATAGGATGAGAAAATTGAAAAACTAGAAGATCAAATTCAGCAGTGGAGGAGTGAAGCAGAAGGATGGAAGAGAAAAGCAGCAGAGATGAAAGGGAACCAGGTGGGAAAATTACCATTGTTTGCAATAATCAGTGTTAATTAATAATGCCTAGATTCAATGGTTTGCTGTGTGATCTTATACGAAATACTTTCAATTAATGTGTAGGATTTGACTGGAAGAAGTAGAATTTCCGATCAGGAATACAAGAGATTGAAAGATGAACTTCAGCGCTGGAAGACCACTGCTGATGAATGGAAATCTAAAGCTGAACAACAACCACATCACTTTTCATTCAGTGCAAATGCCTCGCATCCAGTACAAGAATTGCAGGCTCCCCCAGTAATCCCACCAAGAGACGTTGATGTTAGAGCATACCAGAATCAAATTAAACAGCTGGAAGAAGAGTTGGAAGCTATCACAAAGTTGAAAAACGAAGTTAGAGACACAAACTGTTTTGTCAGTTGACAGAGTGAGTTCTATTTGTGTTTATATAGCTTTATGATGCAAATCAAGAATGGGATGGTCAGTACAAAAAGATGAAGAAAGAGTATGAAGTTCAAGTTGAGCAGTTGCAAAAATCATTGCGAGAGTTCCAAGGCCAGTTGGTGAAAGCAATTGATAATACTGATGAAGAGAAAACAAAGCGTGAACAGGAAGTAAGAAAGGTAACTGAGGAGCTCTCTTCTGCAAGACAGACTGCCGTACAATCAGCACAAAAACTCCAGACATTGGAGGCTGATTATGAACAACTACACAGAGACTATGAAATAGTGCAGGGCAAATTGAGTCGTTCATCAGGTTTGCTTAGAGAGGTAGGTACACTATACTAATGTACTTCTCATTTTGATTTGTGTATTTTGCATAAGTATATGTATATTTTCTATATACACAGGAGCAGAAATGCACTTGCGATTTGAGACGGCAGGTTGAACAGCTGCGGGGTCGACAGCATGGCTTTCAATCTGAAGAAGTGGAGCTTCTTAAGAAACAAAACGAATTGTTCAGGGATGATTTTGACCGTGAGAAACGTGAAAAACTGCAACTTCACAGAGATATAGAAGACTTACAGAAAGCACTCAGAGATAAAGACTTAAGCAGGGGTGGAAATCAGTATCAAGTTCGTGCATTGTTTTGTTGAATATGTAATTAGACACTAGTTACTTTTAGTAACATTTTATTGTTGATTAGGCTGATCAGCATAGAGACCTTCAACGACAAGTGGAACGTTACAAACGTGACTTGGAAAATGAGGCATTGGAGAAACAGAGACTGGAGACAGACAAACAGAGACTAGAGAGGGAAGTGACTCGTCTTCAGAATGAAATGAGATCTCAGGAATCTAGATTGCCTGATCAAGTTTGTTATTTGTATTAAATAAGCTAGCTTACTTGTGTTTTAAATTATAAGTGCTGTGATCAGAGACATGAACTGCAAGCTTTTCGTGCACAAGCTGAGGTTTTTCAAACTGATTATGAGCGTGAGAGGGAGGAGAAAAAGCGAATAGCAAGGCAGCTGTCTGAACAACAACGTGCTATGAGATCCCTCGAAACAACAAATGCAGCATTGCAGCAGCAGGTAGTGTAGTATTGAAATCAGACAGATGATGTTTGTATTATAAAAGACATACATCGGTATTGCAGGTTACTCAGTGCGAAGAAGATTTTGAGAAGGAACGTCGAGACAAGGAAGACTATTTGAGACAGCTGAGAAGAGAACGAAGCGCCAGCAGTGGACAGCATCGGGTAATTGCAGCCATTGTTTTGGATTAATATTGCCACTAATTAATTACTAATGGACAAACAGGTGTGTAACCGAAATGAAATATTTTAATTATTCTAGCATTTAAAAGGTACAATGTATAATTAATAGATTCAGTTAATGTAATGCAATATAATTGACGGCATGACTTAGTCAGACTGTACAACAACTTTGCACATACAACAAAACAGTACTGTGTTGTCAAAAGTTGTTTTGTGCAGCTTGGTGGTTCTCCACCAGTGGCAGCAAGGTTCGCTGAGGAAGAAATCAGAGAACAACAAGAAGCTTGGGCAAGACATGAGCAGAGAAGGGTTAATAACTACTCGATATCCAAGTTGATCGTTTTGGTCATTTGTTTTATGTTTTAGAGAAGGGACTCTGAAGCAGCTCCTCCTGAGCCAAATATTATTGGAAATGTGCCATGATTAGCAAATTGACATGTTTGTAGTACTGTGTACTTTTCTGATTAGCTTTAGTGCCTAGAGCTAATTGGGTACAATATTTTTGTGATTAATTTTTTGTTTTAGTTAGGCATCATTTTAATGATTGTTGACTAGCTAGGGATGTGTTTGAATGTTTACATGTGTAGTTGTGCTTATACTTATGTATTCATTAGCATGGCTTAGCTAAATACCCATTTTTGCGAGTGCTCCTGCGCAACTAACAGTGTCAGAACTGCGAGGTGTTAGCTCCCGGATAACGGTTGTTTGAATGTCGTGTTTTGGCGTAGCACTCACACTCTTTCTATTTTGCCGTCAGTTTGTAGCTGATGACGCCCCTAACACAGACGAAATTTATGACGGTAACAATTTTATATTTTAGGAAGACAATCATTGGAATGCAACTTTACTTTGCAGACATTTTCAAGCTTCTGGAAGAAAAAGAAACGTTAGAACAAGAGCTAGAAAAGTTGGGAAAATTAAATTCGAAAGGAAAGTTGGACGAATCTTGCAGCATAGGTGAAAAAAAGCTAAAATTTCTGAGCAACGTTGTTGAAGAAAGAATTTCAAAAGCAGAAGAACTGAAAATAGAATTGAATGATGCGAAAGAGAGAAAACATCACATGCAGCATTTGGAACGGGATTGTAGGGGTGATGATGTAGAGGACATAATCTCAGTTGAAGATAGAGTCCACTTCAGAGGACGTTACACCTTTTCTGTTGACCCAGTGGAAAGAGTTGCAGTAGACGGTTCTCAAGTAAAGGAGAGTCTAAAACATGGGGTATAAGACGGCCATAATAGATGGGTGTTGGAATTAATAATAATATACAGACTATACTATAGCTTGCTCTTGGAGATGGATGTGACTTGCATGATTTGCACATGAGAGACCACAGAGTTAGTAGAAAGGCAGGTGGGTGTATCAACATTACAGACAGCATACATCTAGATATGCAACAGATGAGAATTTTCTTCATAAATTAAAGAGTTAGCTGTTTTGATGAGCAGTATGTTGTTGTAGCTAGGTCAGTGGTGCTTGTGTGCTATGATATTGTTCGCTGCATTTCTCAGTTTTTTATTGTTGTTTTTGTGAAGAAACCAGTGGTAATAAAAGGATCTAATCTGACTGCATCTACTATTGGCAAGTGGAGTATAGAGTACCTTCAGACTCAGCTTGTATCGAATGAAATGCAACTTTATGTTACACCCAATCGACAGTTCAAATCGTACACTTTGGAAAACAGAGGAAATTACAGCTTTGATCTATCACATGTGGCATCCAAGGAAACATTTCGGACATTTCTTAACATAGCAGACATATTGTACAATACTGCAAATGGCAGTAGAGTTTGCCTCAAGGAACTATTGAGTAGATGTAGCTCATCTGATATGATGAGTGCTTTGTTTCAGTTCAAGTCAGATTTGCAATCAAGTTTGTTGGCAGAGGCAGGATGGGGAGAATTAGAACAAGAAGTGTTATCTGTTGGAATGGCAGATAGAGTGATACACACACATTACAATATGGCAGAGAATCTTGTTGTACAAGTGAGATGAAAATATCAGCAAGCAGTGATGTGAATACATGAATAGATCTTTACCTATTTTGTTATAGGTTTTTGGTCATCAAAAGTTTGTGTTGTTTAACCCAACTGAGTATGCAAATCTGTATCCCTTCCCAATCCATCATCCACAGGATCGACAGTCGCAGGTATGTCTTTGTCTGTGTTGTCTGCCTGTCTCTCAGCTTGTCTGTCTGTCTGTGCATTTATGGAAGAAGAAAACACTGTCTGTCTGTCTGTCTGTCAATAGATATATTTTTCATAAATGAACCATAGCACCAAAGCAATGTCTGTCTGTCTGTCTGTCTGTCTGTCTGCCTGTCTGCCCAATACATATATTTTCAACATTGAAATCTACAATCAACACAACTAAGCAACTCTACTGTCCCAATCGCACAAAATCTCTACCAAACTAAAACTCTACAGAAACCAGCCCTATATAGGGCTGTACAGTAAAGCACATTAATAATTGTGTATATTGTTCATTATCTTCACTTTCCTTGTATGTTCCAGTAAGTGGGATGCCTTCCTGGAAATCACTCTAGCGTTACATTGTTGTAACTGAACTGATAAACGTTGTCTCCAATATGTTGTAAAATTGGATGCATTCTGATGACCGTCCTCATCATAAGACATGAGAGAAAGAGTCTTTAAAACTGTTGAGCCTCGTCACCCCATCTGCCATAATGTTTGGTATTGCTGTTGGTGCATACCCTCCTGGTAGCAGTTGGGAGTCATACTTTGTATGTTTGATCTTTTCTCTTTTGGATGCGGCAGCACCATCAATATAAGCAGCTCTAAATAGGATGTCTTTGCTGAATGGATGTGATAGAGCAATGTCTAATTCTGCTGGTGGCATGCAGAATGATTTCGCAACATAGATGTCTGGCCTTCCACTGGAAGTGGTGTAGCGATCTTTAGGCTCAATGTAGTACGGTACATGTAACTGTCTGTCTGTCTGTCTGTCTGTCTGTCTGTCTGTCTGTCTGTCTGTCTGTCTGTCTATTAGTTTGCCTGATTGTCTGATTGACTGTTTGTTAAGAAAATGCCACAGATGTTTTTGGACGTGCAATGGAAGTAGATAGTTTGGTTGTGACTCATTTGTATGTTTGTCTATTTATGTCTCATCCCTCTATTGTAGGTGAACTTTGATGGTCCAAATTTTGACATGTTTCCTCAATTTCGTGAGGCACGAGGACTTCAGGTCATTGTCTCTCCTGGTGACATTGTTTACATTCCATCATACTGGTGGCACTACATCGAGTCTGCAGACCAGGGGTTAGTAAAAAGTTTATTAACTTAATTAAAACTTGGTGTGTGTGTGTGTGTGTGTTTTTGGTGCTGTGGCTCAATTGGTTAGAAAGTGCATTTAGAGAATGGAAACATCCGGGACCTTGCAGGGTTGCAAAGTTCAAGTCACAGTAATGGCGAGCTATGGCATAATTTCCTTGGGCAAGAAACTTACACACAATTGCCTCTCTCGACTCTGGAGTATAGATGAGTACCTGGTCTTTGACTGGTGTGGCAAAGGCCCCAGCTGCGACAAAGTCCATAGCCACTGGGGTCCGGGTGGGACTTTGGGTGCTTACACCACAGTTGGCGTTGCAGTTGGTGCTCCTACGAGCACCTGGCCAGGCTCCAGGAGATTGCTTAGCACGGCCCATAGCTCCTACTTAGTGCACAGGAACCCAACCATCTGGCTGGGGGGCATTACGTTTAATGGCAGCTCCTTATCCATTTGCCATTTGTGTGTGTTTGTGCACATGCATGTGTATGTTTTGTTTGCTTGCAGTAAGAACCAGTGGCAACATGTGTAAGAATCAAGTTTATTAGATTCCATTCTTGTACTATTGCCCAGATAATGTCATGTGACAGTCACCAAATATGAGTGCATGGATGTGAAATAGTCTAATACTGTATTTGTAGATGTCAGAGATCTATTTCCTTACATCGTTGCAAGTCGTCGATCAAGCACTTGCATAAATTAATGATAGTTGACTTGTCTTATTTGCGATACGCATCTCTCTCTGCTAAAAGAAATTGCATTGGTGCATACACAGTATAATTACCGTTATATACATCATATAGTACCTGTGCAATACATTTTCTTTGTGGTAGAATGACTGTGTCTCTTGATTTTCTATTCCAACCTTCATGGATGGAGAAAAATAAAGGAGATATAATTGATGTCGAGAACGACGTTTCTACTAACCAGTCAATATTTAGTGTTCCTGATGATGTAAAGGAAATTAGACTTCAGCGGGATATTGAGACACTCATTGGCAGTACAGTCCATCCAAGCAAGGTTTTTTCTTTTGTTTCTTCTATTTATCAGTAATTGATCTAGATATTTTGCAGATAAAGAAAATCTTGAAGACAACACTCGAAAGAAGGTTTGATTTCTTGTAACTTTTTTTAGAAACATCCAACAATTGTCATGTAACAATCTCTTCACAAGAATGCTTCTTATGTGTTTTATTTTTGTGCATCTCCAATTGGATTGGCATCAGTTAAATAGATGACTCACTGATCTGCTTTAGACTTAGTATTGGTAGAAATATTTTAATCGTAATTTTATACATCATATTGTAACAAACGGAGCTCATGAAGAGTTTCTGAAATCTCTGGTTGATAGTCAGACTAATTTCACATGAATATTATCGTTCATCACCGTGTGGTCACTTTCTGTGGTGATGTGATTATTCAAGTTTGAGTACAATAATCTCAAAAAGTCACGACAAGTAACAATTGTGAGTATTTATGATGACGGAGAGTTGCTGTTGCTTTGTTGGCAACAGATGGTGCATTGCTATAACTTCGTGTAGAGAACACTTTGTTTCTATGTTTTAGCACTTGAAAGTTCTTGTGCTTTACCGTAATCTCTAGAAGTTCAAGGCACGACAACCTTGTCTGACACATTACAAGAATGATTCCAAATCAGTAAACGTTTATTTACCCACGCAACTACAACAAGTTTCAGCTACAGTAAACCGCATGTCTGTTCATCTCCCTTTTACTTTGATTATGACCTACTCAGTGTATCTGACAGCCAGTCGAGACCTTCATATAGACCAGTGCTCTGTGTAGCACAAGCAGCTTGTATGTACCACTAAACAAAAAAAGCAACATGTCAGTGGGATAAGATCCAACAATTTACATTTACTATCAAAGTCACTACCCTATTGATATGGGAACTGATCGAATTTGATGTCTAAATGATATAGCAGTAGAATTTACAACAACGAATTTACAGTTCGTACAACATTTCTAATCAAAGGATTGTTGGCCAAATTATTGTTTTGTGTTGTAACAGACAGGAAGACAATATTATCGGAAGACCAAATGAAATTTTGATTTGGCTTATCCTTCGTCCAAAACCATACGAGTCAACTGAAATAATTTCACTATAACCTACTCAGTAACTGCAAATGACAGCATTTTGTGTTACCTTTTTGTTTCTCAACTCTGTTAGACCGAGTTCTTGTGAAACTTCTGCACAAGACATTGCATTAGGTAGATCTTGTTTGTTGGCAAACACAAGAAGTACGGCATCTCGTAACTCATCTTCCTGAAGCTAAATCAACCGATATATTAGCAACATACAAAAAGTGGAACACAAATCAAGTGTTTACCATTTTATTTAGCTCGTCTCTTGACTCTTGTATTCTTTCTCTGTCATTGCTATCGACCACATAGATCAGACCCTGTCAATCAGACACAGAATATTATCAATTTGCAGTTGCTGTTCATGTTATATCTTGCCTGAGTGTTCTGAAAATAATGCCTCCAAAGAGGTCGGATCTTGTCTTGACCACCGACATCCCATACAGTGAAACTGATGTTTTTGTATTGTACTGTCTCCACATTAAAACCTGTGCGAATAGATGAAAGAGGACAAGCACTTCAATGACATGAAGTGATAGCTACAAGATATACGTATGTATTACCAATTGTTGGGATAGTAGTGACAACTTCTCCTAGTTTCAGTTTGTATAAAATGGTGGTTTTACCAGCGGCATCCAGCCCCACTGAAGCAAACAGAGAATAATAATAAGACAATCGACATACCATCAACGATCAATCAATAGTTAGATATACCTATTTGGGGTATCAAGTCCAGACAACAGACAGACACAGAGAGAGGCAAGCAATTTTATGCTATACAAGTGAGACACAGCACTGCTATTCATATCTATAGTCCCAGACCCCATCCTTGTTTGTTTAGAATAGTCACTGTTTGCTTGCAAGTATCACTTCTCTCACACAGTTAAATTAGGCAGCCATATAGGGCACTCAGTACAAGACTCTTTGTTAATGCTAGGTAACCAAAGACCTCTTGCACTATTTCATTGACTCTTTCCCTTTCTTTCGAGAGATGATTCCAACAGTATCGCTCAAGGTCTACAAAACAGTGTGGCTCTAGTGGAAATCAATTAGGTCCTCAAGGATGTTAACGGTCAAGTCCTGTAGTAGTTAGTTAATTAATAATATCTCATCACACGCTGTTGCTCATACTAACGCACAATCCAGTAAAGCACAAGCAACCTTGACCTTAGCGTCTCACCACAAGACAAAGCGGTCACAATAGATGACGTACACGAATTAGTGTCTCTTTCTTACCCATCAGTATTCTCATCTCTTGGCTAGAAAAGAGTCTCTCCCACAGCTTTCCGAGAAGCAATCCCATTTTGAGTCTAACAATGTCAGGTCGCGTTGGTGGACTACCGAATGACTGATGTAGTAGACAATGACGGTAATGATAACACACAATAGTCTCAACGCAAAAGCTGCCACGTCGCCTTCCTTACCCTCCCCAGCACGGGCGACAGTTTGTCTATTGCGCGTGCGCGGATTAAATATGGCTGGCACGCTAGAATCGTGTGTAAATCGTATCCTTTGTATGTAGTCTCAGTAGAAGTGAGTCAGTCTGATAGAACAGAGCTAGAGTAATATAGATTTGTGGTATTTCTTTGACTGCTTTTTGTCAGAAACTGTGGCAATTGTTACTAACGATGGCAGAATTATTGTGGTACTGTACTGTTACTGTAGTGATGTTTTAATTATTATAAATAGGGAATTTTAACTGCTAGTACATTAGTGCATTTTGGATTAGGTTTCTTAATTTCCTTAATTAATTAAATGTTATTTGTTTTGATATGACTGCATGAACTCCTTGCTCTAGATTTGTCAGTTACATTTGTCAGTTACATTTTCATTCTAAAGCCCTGTCCACACTAGACCAGAATGGATCGGGATAGCGAGCGTCCACACTGCACTTTGAAAACGCTACCTCGGCCTCATTTTTGATATCACATGACTGATGACCGATGTGTACGTGTGGCTTCTTTGCTTGTGGAAAGTGTTGATACAGCGACGTAAGATGAGCGAGAACAAAGATGAATGAGGAGTGCTAGATGTTCTGACTACACGCTTAGCGTACGTGAGGATAACGCACACTATTTCTAATTGGATTCAACCGATCGCGATCGAAACCACCTCGCGATGTGGATTGGATTTATCGCGAACCAGTTGCAATTGTGGACAGGCCTTAATTCAGTAGTTTGCTGCACATCATGTTTTTACACATAGAAGACCTAGTTTACTTTTAGCTTATTAACTGAAATGCGAATATTGATGAAACAAAACAAGGAACTGGTTGCATGACATCGTTTTTCTTTTTCAGACTATACTGCTGTAGTAGTTTGTATGCCAATGGTAGAGGTTCGTGCCTCGTAATTAATTTGTGTACAATTAAATGATATATGTCCAGGGATTTGTCTGTAGGCAGAATTTAGAGTAGATGCTCATTTTCTATGCAGTATATTGTATGCTCTACAGCTAAAATCATAAGCTCCAGGTTGCTCATAATGTGTGTGCGTGTGTGCCTGTGTGTGTAGTTGTGTTGAGAGACGTGGTGATTGATATGGCACGTTTAGTCTGTTTTTAGACTACACTTGACACATGCCGAGTTATCCAACTGTAACTTGTTTGTCACTAACAACAGAATTCTAATGTAAGAAATTTTATGATGAGTAAAGACACTAAATTTTATGAAAGCAATTCTGTGAAAGGAAATCAGTACATGAAGGTTTTATACCTCAATAATTTGAACAGTATTTCAAAAATTTGTTGTATTAGGGTTTATTGAAGGGGTTTGATCAGACAATCAATGTGATACTTGAAAACAGTCATGAACGAGTGTATTCATCAGCCTCTGGAGTTGAACAGGTCGCTCTAGGTCTCTACATCATTCGAGGAGACAACATGTTCGTAACTCAACGTTTGACTTGCAATTGCTGGATACATAGTTTTCTCTTTATTTAGAGCTGTGATTGGTGAGATAGATGAAGAAATGGACAGCACTTTAGACTTGAGTGAAATCAGAGCAGAACCTTTGAATGCAATTGTACACTGAACTGAAATTCTAGCACTTCGTACTCATTCACTTTGCACACATGTTGGACAGAGTGTATATACAAATAGAAATGACACATGTTTAGTGTGTACGTCATTACTCTGTCAATTTTGTTTAGACTTAGATTTTTGTGAGTATGCGTTGTAAGAGGTTACAACCTTACCGGATGTACGTTTGCATGTACACACTAAATATGGACTGAAATGAACTCTGGTTTGTATCTGTTTTACCTCATCAAATTGGTAGCTAAAGGTCAAGGATCTCTCATCTGTCATTTGATAGCAGTTGGATGATATTTCAAGGTGAGAACTTTCTCCGTGCAAACTGACTATATTTGTTGCACATGCTAAGAGTACTGGTGCTGCACACATGACTTTGTGGAAACAACTATTAGGTTGTATCAGGAATTGACAAATTAGGTTTGGTGGTTGATACCAGCCACAAGTGCACTCTGAGAGAAGCTTCAAAAGTTAAAGTTCTACCACCTGCGGTCGTAATTGAATTGATTCGAAATCCGTTTAATTAATTATTATTTATTCACTTGCAAATTTGGTTCTAGCAAGTAAGTACACGGTCACACACGTCAGTGCTTCCACCTTTAGCTGCCCATCCACAATGACAATACTAACCTCGATTACGTTGTTGTTGTTTCTCACGTGTTGCTATTCTTGTGTACAACATGATCGTGGCTGCAGTGTCTTCTCGGACAGCTGTGAGTAATTACTCACGTGCAACTAGAGACTCAAGGAACTTTCGTAGGCGGATTCTGGCTCATCATTGACATTCAGATGAAACCTTGTTTGTTTGTGGCAACCACACAGTAAACAGGGTCTTCCGCCAAGGTCACGCAACCGAGTGGTGAGACTACCAATGAGATCAGAAGACATTTCCGGAGTAATAGGCGTGGCCTGGTATTAGTAATTGTGATTCCAGAGCGCATGTGTAAGCAGACACAAGTTCACGGTCGTTGACGATGGCGGCGTCTACAGTCAAGAAGTCGTTCGTTCGCGTTAAACTTTTAGAAGTATCGTGTGGCCAACTGCAAGTTAATACGCCCTACGCTGCTGTCAGTGTACTAGACGCGGAGGAGCAAAACGGACAGTCGAAAATGGTGCAGAAGAAGCCGACATTCTATCCAGATTGGGGACAGTGCTTCGATTCGCACGTCGGGAGGAAACGACAACTGGCTCTCACGATCTACGACGAACCTGAGATGTTTATCGCCGAGGTGATTGTCGAGATCGAATCACTATCGGAGCAATGTCGAGGGAAGCCAAATCAGATCACTCGCATCTCGGTCAGTTGCGCATTGTGTGTTGTGTGTGTGTGTCAGTATGCGTGTAGCTTGCATGTGTGTGTTTCTTGTATTTGTGTCTTGTATCTAACAACTAGTAGGCTTGCTGTGGCATGTTGCGTATACTATAGGCTGCTGTTGCTTGTTTGAAGTTTTGAGCGTGTGCTTGTCACTTGTGTAGTTGGGCATGAAACCGGAGGGAACGTTGTTGCTGCAAGTCAAGTTGTTTGGCGAGTTGGAAGGTGAGGTGATCGTGAAGCACGTAGCAAGCTTTGTTTTGAGGATTTTAGAGCTTCCATTCACAGCTAAGTATTCTATGGTTCTTACAGTAGGTACATACTCTTACTCGAATGCTTTCTTCGTTATTAAACCTGTTAAACCTGTATTAGACAGCTATGGTGTTTGCGAGATTTCCTGATGTGATGAATTAGTAGTCAGTACCTGTTTGGAAGCTAGTGCATGAGCAACTGTCCGTTTAGAAATGATCTTAATTAATTAATTGTTTACACACGGAAGGCATAAATAATTAAATTTGTCAACTAAACCCTTGGAAGGTGAAGTTTTCGCTAGCCACAAAGTCACCAGGGGAGAGGTCTGCCCCAGGCTAGGAATGTTCATAGTTCCTATTAATTAAAGGTGTGACCAATAGAAAGTGTTAATCTGTTGGTAATAAGTAGGGAAGTTAATAATGGTATGAATGATGAATGATTTATTTCTGTCCCACATTATTATTGTATTTTCCGTCACAGTTTCCATCCTAGATCAAAGCCTGCATATGCATGGCATTCTTCCACTCTGACACATCTAGTATCACACACATTAGGTATGTTGTGATGCTTTAGAGAAGCAACAGTTATGCTAGAGGTTTCTTGACAGAAACAGAGACACATCTTGTGTGAAATTTCCTTCTTAGTTAATTGAATTAAGAATATGTATAGGTGGTCACATGTTTAGTTCTTATAACATCAATTGAATATTATGACAGTTATAGCAACCATTGTTTGCATGTAGATGTGGCACCAATGGAAATCAAAGCTCAAACACTGAAGCGGCCAGATTTGAGGCAACAAGACTTGAAACAAGCGGTTGCTGCTAAGAACGGTACAGCTACATTGGGGATGAGAGGAAGGCGAGGAGCCATCAAGCACCAGAAGCTACACATAGTACGAGGACACAAATATGCAGGAAAGTTTTTTAGACAGCCAACATATTGCTCATACTGCAAGGAATTCATGTGGTTCGAATGACCTTGAGTTTAATACTTGTCTACTGGTTGGTATTAGTCTGCAACTTTTTAGGGGATTTGGAAAGCAGGGACTTTGTTGCCAAGAGTGTGGGTCTGTGGTACATGTTAAATGTCACAAAAACATTCTAGGAAAGTGCCCAGGAGCTAAGGGAGAAACACACCAGACGAAGGTTAGAGAATGGGATTTTCTATCAACAAGACTTAGTTGTAATCATTCTGTAATTTGACTTTATTGTGTTGTCGTAGTTTCTCAAGGAACGATTCGGCATTAATGTTCCTCATCGTTTTCGTGTGAACAGTTACTTCCGGCCGACATTTTGTGATCATTGTGGCCAGATGCTGTATGGATTGTTTCGTCAGGGATTGAAGTGTGAAGGTACTAGTTTGAACATTAAAAGCTTAAGTATGAGCAAGACTGTATCTGCATTTGTGCTTTAGCTTGTAATTTCAATTGTCATAAGCGATGTCGTGGCAATGTTCCGAATCTGTGTGGTGTGAACGAGAAGCTACTGTCTGAAGCACTACAGGTAAGCACAGCATTACGTCACTTTGCTGTATAGATAAGGCTAGGCTTAGACTGAATGAAAGTAATGTTGGGAGTACAACAAAACGGCAATGTTTGTTGTTTTAAGAGGGCTTACTGTCAACAACAGTTGAAAATGGCGTGGTGGTTATAAGTGATATAGGGTTTGTTGTGTTGTGTATGTCTGTTATTTATGACAATTTGAAGTGCATCGTGTTTGAATTTGTTATGACACATTTTTGTGTTGTTTAGGGTGTCGGGTCTCCACTTAAGGGAAAAGGCAAAGAGAAGAAAAAGGATAAGAAAGAGAAAGAAAAGAAGGTAGGTTGTTTGCAATGTGTTTTGTCTCAGTAACTTGTTGGGTTGTGTGAAAACATTTAGATGGTGGGGTAAGGTTTTGTTCTGTCGCAACTGTCTCGATTGCTTGTTGCTTAGAAATTCTTAAAATGTTTATGTTTATGTGCATGCATTGTATTTACGCTAATGTGAAGACTGATGCAACAACAAAGTCATTCTGATGAAGTGGGTATATTTATGTTAAAGCCATTATAAGTCTTTTGGGGTTTCAGTGTGTAGTCTCATGTGGGCAGACAGTATTTTGTGTCCGTTCTTGCTTTTATCGGTGAGCAACTACTGTCTGATCTGGCCAATTCAGATTACCCTGTGGCGACATGCTGAGATCAGGAACAGCAAATAATATTTCGTAGAAGCAATTTGATCAAACAAGACTTCTTACGTTGACATTGTCATGAGAACTAAGTATTCATCAGACCTTCCTGTTCCAAAGACCAATTAGTTAAATTATGAAGACATTTGTATTAGGTTCACTTAGTAGCATGTATTTATTTATAGTGTGCTTTTCTTCAGTTAACATGACGGTTAAGTCCTTGTGTTGTAATAAGTAATGGGTTTATTTTCTTAGAAGGACATGAAGAAAGAAAACTCAAAAACAGAAGGTGTGAGAGCTAGCAAATTGGTGCCAGGCGAAGGAGCCGTTCAGGGTCGCCCAGTTTCTGTAGCAAGTTTTGATGACGACCTACTTGGAGGGGTAAAAGAGAATCCATACGATGTTTCAGACATTTACGAGGCTCTCACAGATCTCAGCAGTGACATCAAAGAAACTGCTCTTCCAAAATTTTCTTCAGATGATTTTTCTTACCTTAAGGTGTTAGGTAAAGGAAGTTTTGGAAAGGTGAGTCAATGTGGTATTAAGTACTGTCACTGGTTACTATAATTTTAATTGGTTTTAGGTTATGTTGGCTCAGTTGAAGAAAACAGGCGACTATTTTGCTGTGAAAGCATTGAAAAAAGATGTTGTATTGGAAGATGACGATATTGAGTGTACTATGATAGAGAAACGAGTGCTGGCTGTTGGTTCTACATATCCATTTCTGACTCATCTTTACGCATGTTTCCAGACAGAGGTTTGTTGCAGTATTGTAGTCTTTTTCAAGTGTGATTTCTCCAGTTTTCTCTGTTTCTGTCGTTTGCTTGATTGTGTTTCTCCTAGCTTTATGTGCAGCTGTTTGTATGTATGCTGGGCGTGTATAGATGTGTGTGTACAGGATCATTTGGTATTTGTGATGGAATACATTACTGGTGGCGATCTAATGTTTCACATTCAACAATCAACACGATTTGATGAAGCAAGGACAAGGTTTGACTGTGCCAGGAACACATTTTGTTTACTACTAGTTTATAACAGAATATGTAAAAATAGATTTTACAGTGCAGAGATAGTGCTTGGCCTTCAATTTCTTCACGCCAAGGGTATCATCTACCGGTCAGTAAGACAGTATACATGTACATTTATTACAACTTAAAACTTTGTTGATCAACTTAAACTGTGTTTTTGTGTGAAGTGATTTGAAACTGGACAATGTGATGTTGGACGGTGAAGGACACGTGAAAATTGCAGATTTCGGCATGTGCAAGGAGAACGTGATGGGTGCAGCTACAACACAGACATTTTGTGGCACACCAGACTACATTGCACCTGAGGTAGGACGTTCTAAAGTGTTCTTGAACACAGATTGCTATGTGGGCAACAGTGATAATTATAGCAATATAATAACAGTAACTTTAAGAAGCATGATTTGGACTAAGTTACATGCTTGCTATTATACCACAAATTCAGGTTCATTCAAAACTGCTGCTTGTTTGATTTTGAGTGTGAGGCAATAGTTTTTATATTTATGTTCAATTCTTCTCAGATTGTAGAAGGAAAGTACTACAATCGTGCGGTGGACTGGTGGTCATTTGGAGTATTGGTCTATGAGATGCTTGTTGGGCAGGTGAACGTTTCACCTACTTATAAATATTCCCAACAGTATCAGTGATCTTGTATTGTGATGCAGTCTCCTTTCACTGGTGATGATGAAGATGACTTGTTTGAGTCCATTCTTCATGATAATGTGACCTATCCTAGATGGTTGTCTTCCGAAGCTGTCTCATTTGTTAGCAAAGTAAGATTTCTTAATTTACATAAAATGAGTATTTCCTACATTTCTCTGTTACTCCAGTTACTGGATAGAGATCCTAAATCTCGACTAGGAATGCAACAGGACTCAGAACCAATCCGGGGTGAAAGTTTCTTTAGTTCTATAGACTGGAAGAAACTAGAAGCAAGAGAAATCGATCCGCCATTTAGGCCGGAAGTTGTAAGTCATCACTTTATTTGAATTCAGTCCAGGCGTGTGGGTTTCATAATATTATCTGTGTTTATACAGAAAGGCCTGGGAGATGCCAATAATTTTGATGCAGAGTTTACGATGGAGCCGCCCGTGTTAACTCCTGCTGACACAGCACTTATTTTGTCGATTGATCAAGATCAGTTTCAAGGATTTTCCTTCACAAATCCTCTATTTCATCGCGCTTCTTAATTAATAACTGCAGGATGGTCTTGCTGCTTTCTGCTATTGATTGCATGTGCACGTACATTGTGCTATTTGGGCTAGTACACGCTTAGTTTAGTTCTAACTGTTGTTGTCAGTGTTGGCTTTTTATTACTTGTACAATTGCCGCCATATGTATTGTATTTAATTAATTAATAAGCAACTGTGTGCGTGCATGCAACATCGCCTAGCGTGCGTTGCATGTAGCGTCATGACAACCAGAGCATGATTACGTCATGTCCACGTAGCGTGATTGGCTACCCCTATCATCACACCCACCAATCACTGTTGACTCCGGGAAGTCCGTCAGCGCATGCGGCACTCTATCCCGGGTTATCCTGGTTGTTGGAGGGAACTGCTCTTGTCATCGCTCCCGGACGGTTCGAGGCCCTACTGATGGCGTCGGCACCCGGCGAATCCCCGGACGAACCGCAAAGCGCGGCAACGGAAACTATCGAAACAGCTTGCGAAGGCCCGACAGAAACGGTCGTCGTAGAAGAGAGCGGAATCGCGGGTTTGTCGTCATCTATTGTGCTTATTAGACCACCTAATATAATATCTCACACATAAACCGTACAGGAAAGCGTTCACGCGACGCGAACGATGCCGATTCGGTCGCCAAACGGTCGAAACTCGACGAGGGAATGTTTTCCACCCCGATGGACGCTCTCGTGACGATTGCTGGCGACCAACAGCAGATAGTTGTCGAGCACGAGACGTCGGGAAACGATGTCGAGCAGGCTGCGACGTTTGACGACGCGCATGTGATCGAGTCGATCACAGAAATGGCGACGCCTGTTGATGTCAGCCAGTTGGGTGTGACGCAGGTCGTTGCCTCGGGCACGTACACGCTGGCGAACACGACGTCTGAAGTGCAGGTTGTATCGACTCGGCAAGGCGCGTCGGAAATGGATGCTGCTGGCGCGGGGCCGCAGATAACTTTGCTGGCTATTGATACGGGAGAGGTCGGGGCTAGTCATCAGACTCGAGCTCTGCATGAGAGTGGGGATACGGATCCTGATGTGATTAATCAGTGTTGGTTTTCTCCTAAGGATGACAAGGACAATCCACAGGGTAAAGTTGTGTGTAGAGATGTTGGTGTATGGATGGTGCGCTTTTTGGATTTTGATGTTTGTGGTATGTGTGGCACTTGTGAAACGGATTGATGTTGTAGTTGTAGGTCATCTCTTTTGAACATGGTTTGTTTTAGATGTAGAATGCAATACTAAAAGTGAATTGGCTGTTAATTAATTAACGGAGTTTTTGTTATTCATTGTTTTGTGTTGTCTGTTGCATGGGATGCTTGAGTTGAGTTATGTTTTTGCTGGGAGGTTTTTACTTTTTTGACATGATTTGCAGCTGTTTGATACAGTAAAGAAGATTTGTTTGTAGGTGAAACATTTTGGTAGTCAAAATATGGAATTTCATTGTACAGTGTAGTTGTTTACCTCAGTTTTACCCGTTTCTAAAGCATTCGTTTCTTAACGTTTACTGATTGTTATGAATTATAGTCTAAGGTTGTTGCCTTGTTGTGCTATAAACGTATTAGGCATCAAGTGGAAGTCTGGCATGTGGTCGAAAGCTGAGAATGAAATACTTCGAGTTAACATAGCAGAATACTTGAAGACAAACAATATAGCAACAGCTGAGGAAGTTATCTTTGAACTGTCAAAGGAAGAACGGAAAGACTTTTACAGAACAATCGGTCAGTGTTGAAGAAGAAAATGAGGCAACACTTTATTGATTGTTTGTTTTTGTAGCTCGTGGCATCAAACGTCCACTGTTTGCTGTGTATCGACGCGTACTGAGGATGTATGACAAGAAGAATTACCTGGGGAAGTACACAACAAACGAGGTTGATCAGTTAAAAGAGCTAAGACAGAAACACGGAAATGATTGGGCAGCAATCGGTGCAGCTATGAATAGAAGTGCATCTTCTGTCAAAGACAGGTGTCGCTTGATGAAGGATGGAGGCAATTCAGGTAAATTTAAATTGTCAACAAAATATAATACACTGGCTTATGGATGGTGACATTGGATGATTTTATAGGTAAATGGACTGATGAAGAAGAAAAACGTCTGAGCTCTGCTGTGCACGAAATCACAGGAACAAAGCCAGGAGATTATGTGACCTGCAGTCTTCCATGGGCTAAAGTAGCAGAAAAAGTGGGAACTCGTACAGAGAAACAATGCAGATCCAAATGGTATCGGTGACTCTATCATCTCATGCTGTGTGAGTGTTAATGATCACAGTTTATCTTTAGGTTGAACTATTTGAACTGGAAGGAGGCAGGAGGGGTGGAATGGAAAAAGAGAGATGAGGTGGAACTGATTGATCGAGTGTATGGCGTTGGAGTTGACGATGAGAATGATATCGATTGGGCATCTCTTAGTCATGACTGGAAAGCGTAAGTGGACAACTTGCCACTGAAATGGCATGACAGACAGACAGACAGCAGACAGACAGACGAAAGGATAGATATCTGGATTTGTAACAGTTGACTCAGACAAATCTCCTTTTGTAGTGTACGCTCTCCCCAGTGGCTTCGTAGTAAATGGTGGGCTCTCAAACGCCACGTGCCTGACTCGCATATAACAAATTTCCGTCATGCCATTGAATATCTTCATGCCAACCATGCCAGTCTACTGAGAAACAAAGTCGAGAAACTTGAACCACGTCCTCGTACATCCAGTGCTAGTGGCCACCAGCAGACTGTCGCTATGGCATTGCCATTTGTGTCACTCCAGGGTGGTCAACTTACTACACTACCTGGAGGAGGAAAGGCAGTTGCTATGGTGCCAGTACAACTGAATCAAGCCAGTGCTAACGGAGGGACAGCGGTGATACTGAGTGGTGATATGTCGCTTGAGGCTGTTCAAGCACAGTTGAACTCTTTGCAGTCTCAGGTAGGGATGAAATTGCTGAGTATTAGTGAGTTGGTCGACTGAAGTTGTGATTGTGGTTGTAGATAATGAGTTCGCAGGGAGGCGATCAACCGCAGGCTTACATTATACAGTCACCTTTCGGTGAGTCTCTCTCTCTCTCTCTCTCTCTCTCTCTCTCTCTCTCTCTCTCTCACCATGTGTCCGTGCTCACTGTCTTGTCATCATGGTAGGTGGTGGGCTTGGTGCTCACACTGTTCTCGTCCAATCGCAAGAAGCAGGCAACGCTGGAGAGGCCATTGTGACCGCTGTGTCTGAAGAGGCACCAAGTGGCGAAACCGAAGTGCCTATGCCAGGAGCAACTCCGGTGGCTGGAACGGAATCGGTCGAAAGTAGCGCAACTACCGAGGTGCAGGCTGCTGGACTTGCTGGAGGTGATGGTAAGAACGAAATCCACACTCTCTTTCTGTGTCTCTCATGGTCACTCTTTACTTGTGTACTGTACCATTATGTTTGTATGTTGTTATTGCATTGGGTGGGTGAGATGTTGAGCTACATAAATTTCGAAACCATTTCATCTGCTCTAGCCTTGACAATATTAGTTGTATTGAGTTTCTTGTTAAAAGCTAATACAACCAACAGATTGTTGGCTTTATAGTCAGTCTTGCCACTCATATCCAAGCCGGTCAGATCGTGGAAGGGACCACAACAGCCGTATTGATTGCACCGGAAGTCACCGAAGAAAGCACCATCACAACAGGCAAGAACAGAAATCATAGCTCGTGCCAGGTGTGTCATAGTGGAGTCTATTTGTGATAGAAGTGCCGATGGTCGGAGAAGAAGTAACGACAGAGTCTGTTGCGACCATGTTGGAAGGCGGAGTCGAAGTCACCTCCGATACCATGGAAATGAGCGAGGGCCAAGTCGAGGTGACCTCCGAGATACCCCAGGAAAATTAAGACAGAGAGAAGACAGAAACTGAACGTGAGGTGTTGTTAGTTTTCTAGTTGCACGTCTCAAATTTTGCTCATCGTGTCGTGTCTGTGTGTCTTGTACTAATTATATCCATTCGTGCCTCAGTTGTACACTCAAAAATAAACTTTATTGGAAGTCCAGCTCCCAATGGTATTGAACCGTGGTACTAGTATACATATGAAACTTATAACCCAAGTCTATCATCACAGCAACACTACGCCACTTAAACAAAACTAAACATCCATGTTACATTCAGGGTCTTACGAGTTACGCTAGACTACACTACAACGAGTTTGCCTTTCTGGCTTCTGTTTGTGAAGTTGTTGTTGCGGGAACAGATGTAGTGGTAGGTGCCACGCTGAAATTTCATGACGCAGCCCTCGAACGAAGCGGGAGCGTTGTTCAAGAGATTGTTCAACTTTGTCTTCTGTTCTACCGATTCGCTGCCGCATTCGTTTTGTTTAAAGCACTGGTAGTAACCGGATGACGCCATGAGGACCGCAAGTTGTTTCTCGGTTGTCTGTGATGCGGACGCGTGGCCACAGTATATCGGTTTTGCTCCCTTCCACATTGTCGTTTTCTCAAATGGCAACGGGTAGTTTTCGAGTGAGTCATCAATTTGTACAAGATTATGACGGTCGGTACCTTAAAAACAACAAAATCAGTCTGTCTGACTTAATCTATTGCATGACTCTGTTTCTGTCTGGTTGCTATTTTTCTGTATGTTTGGTTCTGTCTGTCTGTCTGCTATGGGAGCGTTTGCCTCCTGTTTACCTGTCTTTGTGATATTAAATGGTGATTTTGTATTGTCATTACTTCGTGTACGCCAAGTCGCTAGTCTTACCTCCCGTTCCTTCGCCAGCATCTCCTGTCTGTCCATCTCCTCCTGGAGCTCCATTGTTATGAGTATTAGATCCCGTCCACTGAATATGAACGGCATCATTGGTAGTCATTTGCAACTGTGTTGGGAAAAAGTCGTACTCAACAGAAGGGTAGACCTGCACGATGTTACCTCGTTTGCCGCGAACATTGAGATTAAAGATTCTTACACTATTCAGTTCATCGTCATTGCTATCGAAGTTGCCCTTATGGTTTTCACGACTTAGAAGCTTGAAGAGATGAGAACGATCTTGGAACGTGCGGCCAAACTGAGCGGTGTTGATAGCCAATCGCAAAGGGATGTTAGAGTCCGAACCGATGGATATCGTTGGATTTTGAGTAACTGGAGATCGCACACCACCTTGTGGGTTATCATTGTGACTGGAATTTGTATTGTAGGGATCGTAGTCGTCGGTTGAGATGTTGTATCTCATTCGGAAGACACAACGTTTATCCTCTGGAATGGCATAGTACGGAAGCACCCAAGTAAAATTGTTTGCCTGGGCATCTCGGCCATTACCCAAATGATTGACACGACTCCACGGAGCTTCACTGCATTTGGGTGCATCGGGGACCGTATGACATTCGCTTGTCTTGTTTTCAATCTTTGGTCCCCACCATAGGGTGACACCACCTACAGCTGCTTTACCACTTGCAGCATTACAGGCTGCTTCTGATGCGTAAGAAGAATGGGTTTCGAGAACTTTGGTGACGGCAAGCCAGTGACCACCGTTATCCCAACAGTCTTTCTTGTTATTCCAACGAGACCAATACTTTCTAGGGCCACGGCAACGACCCTGATCTGTTGATTCCCACCACCACTCACAACCTTTACTAGATTGATCATCACATCCCTTTTCGGTGGTCTGTTGGTCACAGTTCTCGTCATTCTCATACCATTCAAAGCATTCGTGCTTTGGCTTTACGTTGTGGCTTTCCTCCTGATAGTACGAACACAGAGAATTGTTCTCTGCTAAGATAGCGATATCAACCCAATCGGTTGGGTGCCAGTATGGATAATAGTCTCTCTCTTCTGGACATTCGTATCCCCGACGGTTGCCATTTGGATTCTGTCGAGTGTAGATTGCTGAGCTGTAGCCGAGGCCGTTGTTTGTACGGAGTTTCTGGTCTGCAGTAAAGAGACCTTTATTTCTCTCACGAACGTAGCACTTGTCATACCATTCAAAGCTCTCGTGTAGCACTCTGTCTTGCTGAACATTGTTGTTGCGCCGGTTTTGGAAAGCTGATTTCGTTTCCTTCAGAGAGGCTGGTCGGTTATGATTCTGTGTGTTAGTGTTGAGACCGTCTCTCATTTTCGTGAATTCGTCCAGACTGGTGTCGTCTTTCTGGCACATGTACTGCAACACCAAATTGCAGTTGAGTTTGTGTGGGTCACTGTCTTCATTGCCGCCACATCCATGTTGGTTAGTCCATTCCACAGTGAGCAGGGACTGGCCCTGTTCACTCGCGCCCTTGTACAGTTTGTAAGGACCACTTTGAAAATATTGCTAGAAACAAATTAGGGTTAATCAATAGCAAGTGCATCAAGGTACAGTACCTCCGATTCATTGCCACTAAATTATTAATTAATTATTAAATGTACACTTAGTAATAAACAATAGTTCCTATTGTAAGGATGCTGCAGCTGCCGCACAAGTGTACGTACCATGGGATATTGGTCGCTTTCCTGTGTGAATGGTTTGTTTGTTCGGTCTCCTACATTGTAACCTCCTCTGTTGTTGTTCTACACACCAACATCACATAACACCACATTAACACGATTGCACAACCGGCAACGACTATCCACGCTGCGAATTCGCAGCGAACCGCGAAGCCCAAGGCTCACCTGCGAGTCGAACACCCGATTCCCGTTTCGTCTGTTCGCCGATCTCTCATTCAGGCGGTTGTTGCTTCCTCTTGGATTGTGGAGGTACAAGTCAGCGAGAGCTGATGACACCAGCAGGACCACGACAACAACGGGCGTCCAACGCATTGCTACTCACAAGGCTGACGAAAGATAAGTCACCAAATGGAATGCGAGTGAGTAAGTATATATATATAGATATCTGTAATTGAGTCTATGCTAATCGATGCTCTGACATAACGAGTTCCGGCCGAATGATGATGATTGGTCGATTAGTTACAAAGTTTGCCATATTTGGTTAACATACCGCCCAGGGCGTGGAAAAATGCGTTGGGTGATTTCAACGCACGTGACCATGACGGCTATAGCTGCAGCCGGGTGGCCTTGTGCGTGCACTTTTGCTGTGTGTCATGAAGCTGTTGACTGTAATTGTGTGGCTTGCTACAATTGTCAGCCACGTGAATGCTGACACCTACCTTCACAACCCAAGGTGAGTCTACTAGTACAGTGTAGTGACACTGTCGTGGATTTTTGCGCAAAAGGAAGCTGGACGATTAGTAGAACGGGTGATTAGTGGATTCTCGGATGCTTTGCAGCTGGTTTCGTCGCTACTACAAGTTGCAATAGTTTTACGTATTCATTCATCGATCATACTGCTTCCCTAGCTTCTTGCAATGGTCGCACGTCTGTGACACTCTTGTCTAGACGGAGAGGGGAGGGGGAGGGGAGGAAAGGAAAGGGAGAGGAGGAAGACGTAAGATCATCATGATGGAGGAGTGTATGGTTACAGGAGACTAACTGCTTTGCCTACAATGTATTCGTGTAGGTGTCGGAAATGTTCTTGCATGCTACTAAACATTGAGATCTAAAGTCTGGTATTTTAAATTAATTTATAATTATATTATCTCTATATATTTAATAGATTGTTGTGTCACATTTTAAATAGACACAACAGTAGTCAACCTTAGTTTGTGTGACATATAAGTCTTGGTTAATTAATATATGATTAGAGGTTAAAGGTAGTTTGTCTAGGCTATTTAATTAATTAATACCTGTAACATTTATTTGCAACAATTTAAAAATGAATGTGGTCACAGAGGTAGCAATAACCGTCTGGATGAAGCAAATCGAGATCGGAACAATGGAAATCGAATGTTTGACTCTCAGAATAACAACAGAGGTGGCTACAATGTGGGGAGTCTGTACTACTATGAGGGCTCCATTCTGAGTATCGAGTGGACAAATCAACACTCGTGTAACAACCCCAACAATCATTGTAATTTCGTCATGCAGTACATGTGTGGAGACCTCGTCAGAGACGGAACTACAACGACGACTATTCCAGACAATCCAGTCAACTGTCGGGACTACAACTGCAACACAGACTTGAAGTGAGCTTGTATACATTAGGTTGCTCTAACAAGTGAGCAAGTTCATACTTTTGCATTTTGTATTGAAGGTATGGAATGCACGAGAGCTACAATTACTACCTGAATTGCAAAGGTCGTGTGAGAAATAAGGGATTGTTTACTGCCGACCAAGTGAGACTACATTGTACAAGGAACACTGGACGGGTTATACATACTTTGTTGTTAATTAAATGTAGAATTTGAAGGGAAACTCGGCTCGATTTACAAGGCAGAATCCAGGTGGGACACGACGTGGCTATGAGTGTCCAGAGGAGAGAGATTACTACCCATATTGGCATCCAACTCCCTGGAAGGTTAGCAGCTGATGTCATTCATTGTGGTTGGTGTATGCAGTGGTAGAAAGGATGATAAATGGGAGCTCTAATTGATGAAAGAATGTGTGATCGGGTATCTTGCTCTTTAGTGGGGTTTTCTCTTTTTGTAGGATATTGCTGTTTTGACGAACGATCCGACACAATGCCCTTATTTTGAAGAAGAGAGTGAGAATGTAAAGGAACGTTATAGCTGTTATGTTCCTTCTGGCCTTTATAGCGAATACGCACGGATGAGGAGACAAGCGTATATTCCCAACAACAAAGAAGAATGTGAAGAAATCCAATGGCCAGAGCAAAAAGACATTCCTAAGGATGCTAATGTCACTGTTGAGTACGGCCAGTGGATTAGATCTGAACCACATAATTTGCCCAAACCAATATGTCGTCAGGCACAATACACAAGAGATAATCATCTTGGTAACACTTACGGCGGCTTTCCGCTGATGTTCAATTGGACTATCCCAGATATCAATCACGAACATTGTGTCTTTCGAATAAGGTAAGAAAGTGTTTGCAGCAACAGTTTATAGAAACTTAATTTGGTGTACTTGGCTTTAGATACAACATCTCAACTGGTGATTTTGAAGGATGGGGCCCGTCTGCTGTAAATGCATCAAATAACAAACAACCTGGCAAGAACTACGCAAATGTTGACGTTGCAACAAAGTATGGATTGCAGCCAAACAACCAAGATGGGCGTGGTTATGTTTTCAAGCAAAATCCGACGGTTGAGATTTTTGATGAATTTGCAACAACTGGGAATAACCAGGATAAAGACTTTCAACTTCGTTTAGCTATCAATACTAATCAATTTGGTCGAACATTCCAAGATCGTTCTCACACGTTTGCCATTCGCCAACGGCCGGCTGATCTTGACTGCTCACAGATTCATAACCTAAACGTACGAGGAAAGAGAGGAAACATTGTTCAAGTCTATCCTGGTGTTGAATATGACATGGTTCCTAACCGACTGTATGTAGCTCAAGATGAGTGCATTCATTTTCAGTGAGTAATATGCATTCAACAAGTACTGATAGTATTTTTAATTAATATTACGGCATGTCTTCTGATGAGAATGGATTTTATAGTCTTTTCATTATAGATGGACGGGGTCGAATACTAATCCTAATAACAATGATGGCCAAGGCAGAGCTGGAACGGATAGGAGTAACATTGTCATGCTAGAAGCACAGCGTTATTCAGAAGGTAACGGTCGTGCAGTGGCGAGTGGAAATAAGTTGGGCCACTGGGGCAACAGTTATCCGGCACATTTGAACGATTCAGAGACAAGATTTATGGGACTGAGTCGTGAAGATCTTGACAGACTGTCTGGGCTCACACACAGTATGTTGATCTTTTTGTCAATATTTAGCAAATGTGCTAATATAGTCATATAGGTCAATTTCGTGGCGAGTTGTCTGAGCTGGATGACTCTGGTACTTACTTTGATTTGGGCCCGAAGAAGGTGACCAGTGTGGGAGAGTATCACTATCTCTGTACTCGCAACAACAATTTCAGCAATCGCAGTCAGAAAGGAAAGATCTACGTGGAACGTCAAGCCCGAGGCTGGAACCAAATTGACTGGAATGGTGGCAGTATCGAGATTGGGTAAGTTGGAGCCAATGAGCTTGTGATTTGTCGAGTAAATTTTACCTGCAAATATTGTAGGGATTCTTCAGTGTGGTTTGATCGCGGGGCACGTGATACGCCTCAAGATGTCGGCATGGAAGTATGGCAGACAGAGGACTGTGAAAACCTCATCAATAGCCTTGGCAAGTCTCTTCCATCGGGATCATCAGCCGGTAGTTGTGTTGCTCTCTATCCACAAGAACAACTGGTTAAAGATAGCGCCAAGTTTCAGGTGTCAATGCCTGTGCCAGAGGGTGTTACCGAGAAGGTAAGCATTTGGAAAACAACCACTGATTCTGCAGCCCAGTGGACTCTCATTGAGGCAGAAGTAAGCAATGGACAGGCCACTTTCCAAGCAAGTGAAGGAGGAGTCTATGTGCCACGAAAGTCCGTCAATGTGGCCGCTATTGTGGGAATTGTTTGTGCCGTGTCTGTTCTCCTTATCATCGTCTGTGGAACAACGATTTACTTCTGCAAGTATCCAGAGAAGTGGCAGGCTCTCAAGAAGGGCGTCCGTCAGAAGGCCAACTATGCCAAACGCTCAATGCAGAGTCAAGTCTAATTGACTTTCAGACTAGTCGTGTTCATTAATGTTTTGGAACCATGATTGTTTGTGAAGCATGTCTTTGTATACGTTTTTTGTTGTTAACATGTAACTAAACTGCTAGCTAGTCACTGCAGGTCAGTGATCGATGATAGTAAAAGTAATGTACACGCAAAATTTGCAGCCTTCGCGTTCACTGTAGAGCTCGAAGTTTATGGAAAAGAGGTAATTACCATGCAAGCTCCTTTTTTATTGTTCGCTCATGTTCATGTGCATTTGAAGGCTAGGCTAGTGTCCTGGGCTTGTAGCAGGGTACTATCCGGGGGTATATTCTATCCGGGGAATACTACACGCTGCTTGTACATCATCACAGTCACGTGACAAACGTATGTGTACTGGGTGTACTGTACGTTCGATGCCTTCTAAAGAATTGTCAGTGAGTAACATGTTGTTAAGCACTGCTCAAACCGGGAAACTCTACATCTCGGCTGTCTTGCTCAAGTATTGATGGTAATCTCCTGGATCTAGAGCATGTCACGTGTCAATCTTCATTAATATACTAAATTTAAATTAGGTGGGTCCTTACAGCCATTTCAGTATTTCGTTTGCAAATTTGTGTCATTCTATCAGTTTGACAGAGAAACGTTGTGTATGGTTTGCCAAAATTATGAGGGTGGACAAAAATGGAAGTATCGAATATCACAAACAGGCCTAGTCTCGCGTAGCCAGACCCTTCCCGCCTACATCCGCGTTGCATTGCACAGTTTTGTTTGGCTGCTCTCTATAGTAAAATTGGTATGCTCTTGGTAACCATATCACATAAAGTTTTACTGTTTAGTTTCATGCCAGTCTGAGTTTAGATTTGTTGTGCATGAGTTCTTGTAAAGTATGCATGAGGCCTCTGATGGTATGGGGAATTATATGTACACTTGGTTCAAATTGGATTGCTAGCAATGTAACAAAGCCAGAGTCTTCTGATACAAGTTTTAGGCATTCTCTGTTTGCTAATGTGAGCATATGCATGCATGCATGCATGCAATCCGGAGTCTATCTGGCTGATGCAGCAAATGTCACTCGGCTATCGGAGTATACATCACTGATCAAGTCTTTATAGTCAAACAACATGATATGGTTGATATTTCATAAGCCCATATCTACACTGGAAACTTATCATTCATTTAGCTCAAATGGCTTATCATCTGAGACAAGGCAATCGCTCAGTCTAGCTTGCCTGGAAACAGAAACAAATGCTGGAGACTAGAGTTTGACATCTATTAAATTAAAGCACTCTTATTTGGTAAAACCATTATTAAGAACATTTTTTCTAGAAAATTGCGCTTATGTTTCTTCTTGTTATTGCTGATTCATTACAACCGAGTCTTCACCAAGTAGAGCACACACTTCCCTCAAGCGACGCTGCATACTCGGTAATCCTCGAAGGCTCTCTTCTAGTTGCTCCTTTTCATCTCTCAGTGTGAGACGCCTTGTGACATCTAGCTCTTCCATACGCCAGCCTCCTTGTCCATCAAACTGCAGCAAATGTGTGTGGTGTTTCCTTGCCCAGGAACATACTCAATTCCATGAATCAAACTCTACATGATCGGTACTTACCATAGGGAAGGACGATGAGAGATCGAAAGAAGTGTTATTCCTTTATCTTTTGCTGCCTGAAAGATGGCACCTTCAACATCAAAACTCACAGCACTGGTACATTCATCTAGCAATGCATATTGAGGTCTACACACAAGAGAAGGAAGTCAGTCACAAATCACACTTGTTGACACTTGTCTCTTTGTGTATTTCTGTACTTGTGATAGAAAATCCGTGCCATTCCAAGTCTTTGCTTCTCTCCACCAGACAGCACATCTGGCCAATCATTTACAGCATCCCATCCTGCAACAGAACTATATTACATCACTCACATAGAAACGCCGATCGAAAAGTTGCAATACCTCCTTCTCTGGTGACAATATTTTGGAGACAGACTACTTGAAAGATTTGCTCCAAGCTTGCATCGGTAAGTCCATTTGCTTCCATTTCTTCTACTGAGTCAGGGTAAATGACTTGATCACGTAGCGTACCCATTGACATGTAAGGCCTGATAATCGAATTGATAGCAGTCTGATATACTACAGATGAACAGAGTAACAGACAGACAGACAGACAGACAGACAGACAGACAGACAGACAGACAGACAGACAGACAGACAAAGAACACCATAACAAACAACACTTACCTTTGTGGTATATAAAACATTTGTTTTCTTGGTGGTCTGGATAGATGTCCACTAAAGACTGGCCAAAGGCCACTTAATATCCGAAACAGAGAACTCTTTCCACACCCATTCGGACCTGCAATAAGCAGATGCATTCCTGCATGCATCTGACAACCAAATTTACTCCAATGACAGAATTTGTCATCAACTTTTGTTCCTCACATCCAACGTAACGCTTGACACAAGAACGTCTCCATTAGGCGTCACTATTGGCACATCAACAAGTGATATGTCTCCATCAGTTTCGGTAACAATTCCATGTGGTTGCAGAGATACGAATGGAGTAACTTGCTTCTTAGACTGAGCAGAACGAGAAGCAGCACCCGTCAAGCTCGATACTTTATCAGCTCTTCCCTCACCATTTGTTAGAGGTGATGACTTTGAGCTCCGAGGTGTCCGTTCCTGATTATCTTCATCACTAATGATGCTACATACAATTACACGCACATAAACAAGACAGAAAGAAACAGCCTGCAAACCAGAAGACGATTGAAGGAAAGTAATGGGCAGGCAGAAAGATAAGCAGACCACGAGACAGGTGAGTGGATATAGAAAAATTAGCACAGGCGAGATGCAGATTTGACAAATGAGCACTGCACAGTACAAATACTCTAGATCAAGTAAATTTCAAAAGCAAATTTTTTTAAATTGAGAAATTATCTCTTTAAGAAGCAAATCAATTTTGAAACATGCTAGAAGACAGTACATATGTACATGCACTATAGTCGAAGTAAGAATGATGGAAATGCGAGGAACAGTACAACTCCTACGCATGCGTCAGTCGTAGGTATTGTGAACCTCCTATGTGAATGACTGTGGTTTTGGAGTTGTTTGTGACTATGACTGTGTCGCAAGGTACCATCTACAATATATGGTTCCTGTTTACATTCTCTTTTTAATTAATAACCGAGCTGATTTAACAATATTTGAAGTTTGAGTTAGAAATACAAAAGGAATTTATCCAACACATGACAGTGGAGTGCACAAACAATGAGTACTAATGTACATGTATATATGGATAGTATATAGGCATGTGTAAATTGATTAGCTGATTTCCAGAAAAATTAGAAATTGATTAAATTTAGGTTGGTCCTTATGAAACTAATGAAATTAAAGTGACTTTGAAATTTTCTTGATTTGGAGTAGTACAACAACAGATTGTAGATGACATTACGAATAACAATGTACCAACAGCAATGCAACAAGCATAGAGACGAGCAGCACATAAGCTTTAAGGTACCTGTAAGAGTCGGAACCAGAGCCGACTTCATCAGCCTCCTTCTCTTCACTGCTTGTTTGCTCTTTTAATTCGGGAACAGTCTGCAACTTGACAAGACAGCAATTTAATTGCGGTGAGTGCAGTGATGCATCGGCTGCATGTACCTTTTCTGGAACGGGCTGCGTAATGCAAAGTCGTTTGTAGTGGCCACTACCGACGTCTTCAAATATGGCAAACATGTTGGAAACTCGTGATGTGTAACCGGCCATTTCAACAACCTTTGTATTAATATTCAGAGTAATAGTTATAATTTGTCAAGAGCAAAGTCTAGCTATGTCGACCTCTTTGTACGACGACATGATTCTTTCCATTGCATCGGCACCCGAGCTCATCAGATTACGAGCCATCGTATACGTCTGCGTCCTGTCACTGACAGTCTTTAAATCCGGATCAGAAGTTTCACTACCTAGAGGATTGAGAAAACGTGTGATTAGCACCACAGAAGACAAATAGACAAAACTATGGACAAACAAGTAGACAGACTCACATTGGTTAGATTGCCCGTGCTCTCACCTGTCATTATTGGTATGGCTATCATAAACATGCCAGCACCTGTCCACACGTACTTCATAAGGAACTGCTCGAACATGACATAAAACAAACGTTTCTGGAAGACAACCTCCTTGAAGTCGGCCACTGCCTTATAAGCTTGCTGCAGCAAACTCAATTCAACCTAATCATCACATCATCCCATCACACACCAGCAATACTTGCACCCATCGTCCAACCATACTTTGCCGCCACCATAGAATGCAACCTCCTCGGCATTAGTGACAAGTCGAGAATGCATATAACGAAGATGTCCCTTCCTTTCGGCATCCTCGGCAACCAATTTTCCAAACTGTGGTGACACAGCTCTCATTAGACTACCCGTTAAAACGACAGTCGTTGAAGCAATAACAAAAGGCCAGAATGAGCGCTGATCACCCTTTGTTCGTTTGGCAAACACACGAAACAGTGCAGCCGACATGAGGACAACATCAAGCAACGGTTTGCTAACATTTGAGTACAGATGAGCAACCGAGGAAGCAAACGCTTGCAGATCTTCGGTCAGACACTGATCAGGGTTGGACAGGCGAGAGTCCAGATTGCTGACACGATAATAGGTCTGGTTGTTAAAATACAATCTATAAGCATATTGAACCAGTCGACTTCTCAACGAGAGAGCAAGTTTGTTTTCAAGATATCGAATAAGACTATTAATAAACGTTGCTGGAACAGCAATTGCTATCCACTTCATCATGAAGTTGAGAAAGCCTCTAATGTCTCTGGCCACAATACTCTTCACAATGCGTCCATCGAGACGAGCTACATAAATGGAGAGGAAAGTTCTCACGATGAGGGTGAGACTGTGGACAGTGAGAAGACCAAATTCTTTAGAGAAAACGCCGGGAATGGCGACTCGTAGTAGTTTGATTAGTTGATTGATGAACTCTCTGTTGACGGCTGCAGTGGCTGTTGATTTTCTTTCTTCTGTTGTTGGTGCTAACTGGCGTTTTTGTTTCCATCTTTTGATAATGTAGCCTCCTATTACGGCAACAACCGCACCTTTTACCAAACTTGAACGGTAGAGTTGTGAAAGGTCTGGAAATGTAGCTTTACTGCAACTCATCACACAATGCAGGTACAAAGCACGTGACCAATACTCGCATTATCCCGGAGGTACTAAGAATGACTTACGAAAAGTAAGTTCCAAGTTAGTCCTTGTTCCGTATTTTTAGATTTTTGCGTAGCAGTATCGTATGTGCATTAGATTTCAAGGAGACTAGAGCTCGAATGGAGACGGTACCTTTTGGAACGTCTGTACTGGTAAGTCAATACTGTTTTGTCTAATCTAGCTAGTAAGCACACAGCAGGTAAGGAATTGAGGAGAGAAAAAAGGGTAAGGATGTGTCATATCTCTGAGAAGCAAAACATAGATGTGGACAGCATAGTATGTTTAGGAACCAGGGGAACTAGTCCTTTTTAATTTTGCCAACTGTGGTTGAGAAATCGTTGCTAACACAGACTAAATGAAACTCCGAGAAGCTGTCAAGTGACAGACGTAGAGACTTAATTAACATAGATGTGACGTAACTACTAGAGTTATTGTAGCTTAATTAATTAAATGCCTATGTATGATTAATTAATTAATAATACATTCAGCCTAATTTCCCTATGGAATAATGTGTCTCATTGCCCAGAACTAATTTTAGGTTTTAGGCAACATCGTTATGCTAGTTGTAGCACAGAGGGACAGAGCTGCCTGGCTACAAGGTGGCATATGTTGAAAATGAATGCAGCTGTCAACTTGGAGTGGAGTTCAATTGTAAGACATATGACAAGACTATACAGTACTAGTGTAATCAACCAGTAGCTACACGCAGATGTAGTGAATATTATAAATCAAGAATTGATGTGATACCATCCGAGGTTTTCAACTGTTTGTCTGTTCATCATCTTATTTCTTCTATGTCGATTGCTGACAGCATCAATATAAGATCATTAATTTCTAGGCTGGAGGAGTTGCTGGGATGGCTGTTGATATCGTTCTTTTTCCTATCGATACAATAAAAACAAGACTTCAGTCTCATTCTGGATTTTGGAGATCTGGAGGATTTAGAGGAATGTATGCTGGTCTTGCATCTGTAGTAGTGGGGTCAGCACCAGGAGGTCTGATGATGTTGTTTGAGTATGTTAATTATTTGTCTTCTATGACTCAAGATTGCTTTGTATAGGTCAATTTTTTGCCCATTTTGTTTCTACTTTTATTGTATTGTCTTGTTTATTGTTTGGTTGGTTTGTCTATTTCTTTATTTGTTTTGTGTGTGTTTTGTGTACAGCTTTGATTGCTACTCATTTTCTTTCTCTTGATATCAAGGTGATTTTAATTATCTTATGGATATTAGAAGGACATACTATACAGTATTTCTCCAAATAATGGCCGCCATCGAATATAAGCCGCCCTCATTTAGAAGCCAAAGCTGAAGAGAATTGTTGAAAATAGAGGCCGCCCTCGAATTGAGGCTGCATTAGCCTGCAAAGTTACTGGTCACGCCCACATCACATGCTTTTGATGCTTCTGCGTCAATCTCATCCTATTACGCGCACTTGTCTATAATAGTTGTGGCATTTACAGCTAAACCTGCAGCGGTTGGCACCTTCAAATGTGTCCAACAGAAAGAAATGTGACGTTCAAGTAGACTACCAACATATCACGGTGTGAAGTAGAGACTTAAAAATAGAGGCCGCCCTCAAATACAAGCCGCCCTCGTTTAGAGTCTGCAGTTTCATAACCTTGTTAAAAATAGAGGCCGCAGCCACTATTTGAAGAAATACGGTAATATTTGGGATATGATTTTGACATCCGTTATCATAAGCAATATTTATAGGCAATTAATAGAATAATTATTGTGTGTTGTTGTTGTCCTCCTAGCTGCTCTATTCTTTTGTACATATGAACTACTGAAGACAGTCTGTATCCCACACATTACGCAACAACAAGCGCCTTTTCTTTATATGGTTGCAGCTTGCTGCGGTGAAATTGTAAGACAACAAATGAAAAATGTCTCGACATCTATATCTATATTAATTAAATGTTTTCTAGGTTGCTTGTGGTGTTCGTGTTCCAGTTGAGGTTGTTAAACAACGGACACAAGCTAACCTTTATAGTAGTAGCTTTCAGTGTCTAATTCATACAATTAAATCTGAGGTCAGTATTCACCAAAACACAGTTTGTGTTTGTGCCTAACCTTCTTGACTCAGTGAAACATATTTACATGCTGTCATTTTGCTACATGCAAAACTGAGTTATCTAATCATTTGGGTGTTGGCATGTGTTAATTGTGAATAGGCTGTAGATTCATGTACTGATTTTTTAGACCTGGTTGCATATATACATGCTGTGAAGTGCAAGGAAACTGGAATTGAATGATTTTAATTTTTCTTTAATATTTTAAGACAGATTTTCAAATAGAAATATTTGTCTGCTTTCTACGCGTGAGATTCTTTGTAATCTAAATGGATAGTGATGGCTGCACCTGCAGTGTAAAGAGTGTTAAGTTAGTTGTGCTGTACAGCTTTAGTAATGTGTGGCATGCATGCGTAAGATGTGAGTTTTGATATTTTATTTATTGTAGGGAATTCGAGGTCTTTTCCGTGGCTATGCAACTACTGTGGTCAGGGAGGTGAGAGGCATTTTGTGTCTCTTTTAGCTGCTCAGTTTATCAATGATAAATATGTTTTATCATGACAAGTTAATGAAACGAATTGTTGTTGTAGATTCCATTTGCACTAGTTCAATATCCGTGTTGGGAATTTTTTAAGGTGCTTGTTTTGCTTGTAGATTTAGAGCTTGCTTAGAGTGTTGTTTTATGTAGCATGTGTATTTGCATTTTTAGAGGAAGTGGAGTAGTTACCAAAGCCACTTAGTGTCACCAGTCCAAGGTGCACTTTGCGGTGCTGTTGCAGGTAATTCTCATTCAAATCTACATAGATATGTTTTTGAGTGGCAGCTATAGTGGTGTGTGTGTGTGTGTGTGTGTGTGTGTGTGTGTGTGTGTGTGTGTGTGTGTGTGTGTGTGTGTGTGTGTGTGTGTGTGTGTGTGTGTGTGTGTTTGCACAAGCAGGTGTCAATTACATATCGTAATCGTTGTTAGGGGGATTGTCTGCTGCTGTAACAACCCCACTAGATGTGGCCAAAACAAGAGTCATGTTAGCAGAGGTAAATTCTTCTGTATGGTCTCATGCAGCTACACAACACTCATGTATCTAATTAAATAACACAGAAAGCAAGTGCTGATGCAAAGGCAAGAGTTTTGCCACTGCTTGTGAAGATAGGACAAATGGAAGGCATATCCGGGTGAATCAATTGTACATATTCCGTTACTACATTGTGTTGTTTTTTTTATTGAAAGTAAATAATTACAATTAATGTTTGTAGCTTGTTCTCTGGGACATTTCCTCGTGTACTTGGGGTCTCTGTTGGTGGATTTGTGTTTTTTGGAGCATATGAATTGACCAAGAGTTTTGTATTATAATATGAACACACACACCATGCTTATTTCTTAATGGTAAGGTAATTTGATTTGAATGATGAACAGTTCTAAATATAATGCAAAGTGTCTGTTGCCATATGGTACCACCCTACTGAAAAAGTTCACAAGATAGCGGCGCTGTGTCATACAAGATATCGTAAATTCTGCCAATACATGATTTTCGCAATTCTCATTTTTTTGTCACTTGCTGTGTAATGCCAACAAACGTTTGTGTGCAGCGGATTCCGAACGAAACAAACACAACAGTGCCGCGACAATCCGGGTACTGAGGATCAGTTCGAGGAATTGGAACTTGTGTACTTGCCTCTGGTGGCAGGCGGTTAGACTGATTTTGTAAACGGCTCGAGCGAAGATGCAAGCGAACATACAAAAGATGACTACAAACCAGACAACTGACGGTATGCTTTTCGTTCTTGAGTTGCAATATTAGTCGGAGCTGTTTGTTGCCATTTGTACGTGGAAAATGATCACCAGATGAGAGAGTTGTGAGCTCGTCGCTTCCCGTTCCTAATACACTCTGAGGGCTACAGAAGAACAACCAAGTTGAACCAAAGCCTCTTCTTTCACCCCCAAGGCCATACGGAAACGGGGACCTCTTGGGGTGCAAGCCGTACTGTACGATGCGCTGATTAGAGGCACAATGTAGTAGCGGGCCGTACCGATCAACGACTATATCCAGACATAATAATTGGAAGACGCCAAGTGACAAGAGCAGATGATTTAGACTTGATGTTGGAGGGTTTGAGTTAGGCCTATATACGTATCCTAGTACGCTCTAGTATTTAAAATCCAGACGTTCGGCAAGGGTTTGGTCAGTGATGTCTACGCGCATAATTTGGTCAAGCCTTTAGGCGGATTACAGCTTAACTTAGGTTATTTAAGAAGTGACTGTTATTGTTGTCGTAATTTCTGTTTGGATAGTTTGTAATTTAATAATCTTCTGTGTAACATTGTTGCTGTGTTTGTCTTTGTACTTCATATGAGTTTATCATATAGTGTGTGGTGCTCTCTGTAGGCATTTCTATTTTTGAATCTACTGCTTTGTCCTTACTGCCAGATGATCATTCTGCTCTGAAGCTTCTGCAAGAATTACTAGATGAAGATGATGACTTTTGTTCCAACTGGAGGGATCTGTATGCTGCATGTGAATTGAAACCTTGTGGTGAAGAGAAGGCAGCTGTTTTTGCTGGTGGACCAACATACTGTGTTCTTAAAGCGTGGAAGCGACGAGCAGGAGCTTTGGCTACTGTAGGTAAATTAATTGAATTATTGACCAATATCAAGAGACTTGACGCTGTGGATTTGCTTACCGAACAGCTGCAGTTGAAGTCTGGAAGTAAGATTTAGTAGAGAAGCAAAATGACTAAGTATGTTTGTACATGTATAAATGTTAAAATGAGGCATTGAAACGTTGAAGTTATGAAGGACTGTAGCAAGTTAATGAACTTAAAATAAGGTAGTCAAGAGATTGATGTTGGTGGATAAACGATGATGACAGATGGTGATGACATGATACACAAGGGTAAGGATATGGGTGCAATACCCTTTTTGAGGACTGTTGCATTGCATGTACATGTCCTAGCTTTTATCTGTGGAAGTATTGTATATGTATTGACAGAGAGACAGATGGACAGGAACAGACCAACATGAACATTATTATTTAGTTCACATCGTATTGTTTTCTTTGTATAATCACTATGTAGTGATGTCAATAGCATTAGGTAATAAGTTTACAGTGTGACTGTCTGCTGTTGCAGAACCCAGGAGAGATCAATCTTGGTTACTTGGATATGCTTTAGCTACATCTTTTCAGAATACATCTACAGACTGTACATCACTTGATCCTCCAGTATTGCCATCTAGAACACCATGTGTGAAGTAGGTCTTCATAGTTTAAACACTGATGATATAAGTTAGCAATTGTGTTTGCTGTAATGATAGCAGTAATTATGATCATGTGGACTGGTCACCAAGCAAAGGAGGAGCAGCTGGTGAACTTGTGCAGACTAGTCCTAGCGAAGACAACACTTTTGTAGTAAATGCCATTACAACAAAAACAAAAGAGGAGTACCTGAGGATGCTGAAACTAACTGAATTGAATTTGAAACCGTTTAAATGTGAGCACTGTGAGCAGCTCTTCACATATCGTACAGGGTTACGTGGTCATATAGTCAGATTCCATCCAGAAGCAGCAGCTGGTATGGAAAAGGATCCTTTGCTGGTGAAGACAGAGTCTGGATTTACTTGCAGTGTATGTGGACAAAAATTCAATAAAGCATTACGGTTGGAGTTCCACATGCGTACTCACACTGGTGAACGACCATACCGATGCTCAACATGCAAGAAGCATTTTGCACGACCTGACCATTTAAAGTCACACATGGCGATTCATGTCAAGACCAAGCCTCATGTTTGTGTGCATTGCAAACGGACATTTGTCTGGTCGTCCTCACTCGTCTCTCACATCCGCGCTAATCATAATCCCCACCCTTCATATGACGGAGAAGAAGGTGATCAGAAGTCATATTATAAATGTCATGTGAAAGGCTGTGGCAAAGTCTTTGCTTGGCCATCAAAGTTGAAACGGCACATTCAAACTCATTCTGTTGAGCCAAAGCTGAGGGAATTGGTTTGTGTTGAATGCAATCGATCATTTCATCGGGAGAGTGCATTAAAAGCTCATCTGGCTAAGACTCATGGACCAGGACATCCATTCAATTGCCTTATTTGTCAAAGGAGGTTTTCGAGTCAGGCATTATGGGAGTCACACATGAAGAAACAGCATACCATTGTTGGAGCTACAAGTAGAATAAATGCTTCATCACCAACTGAAGAGAATGGTACATTGGTGATCGATGATACAAGCACAGAAGACCAAGCTCGAGCTCTTGTTGCTGAAGTTTTGAGAGATAACGGTAATGAAGATGAAAATGTCAGTGCTATTGAAACTCCTGTGTTCTCTACAGTCACTGTTGCTAATCCATTGCAACCTCTTCTCTCATCTACTTGTCATCAAATGGTTCCTCTAACTCATCCTTCCGATCAACAACTCAATGATAGTCTTCAGCCCATAACAACAGTTACAGCCTCCATCCAATCTCATGTGCAGCTTGTTCGTGCTACAGCAGTTGCAACATCAAGTCCAGGAATTGTTCGTCTCGTCCCAGCCATGCAACTTCCTATGACCAATACTGGCATCCAGCAGGTATCCATCACTGAAGATTGCAGTCAACTTGGCGAGTTTACTACTCTACCTAATACTGCTTAGACTGGTTTGTCAATGGAACAGAAAGAATGTAAGAATATAATAATATAGTATGTATCACAGGGAGATATGAATGCTTGGTTTTGAGTTTGAAGTACAGTGTTCACTTTGAGTTAGTTTATTCATATAATAAAATAAAACTAACCTCCCCATTGCATTACTAACACAATTTATGTTAGTAATGCAATGGGGAGGTAGTTTTCTTGGTCTCATTGATTTTGTACTTGGTATCCAAGTACGAATCCAGGCCATTTATGCAATTTTCTAAGAATTGCTTTGGAATCATGTAGTAGGGTAAGGATCACCCGTCTTCCTGGAGGTCGTCGATTTCTGTGAAATGGACCTATTACTAACATAATCTCATGTTAGCCAACAAGAAATGCCGACTACATGATGTATTTTCTGAGAGAATACTGAATGGAACGAGTGGCAAACATTGCCAGCTGTTTCAATAGGGTGTGAGTTAGGTGGTCCTTTCTTTGTAATAAAATAAAACAAAAATGCTCTACAGATTTCAGACAAGACAGATTACAAAACTACCAGCTACAACTAAAGAACAAGAATTTATGGAGTTAGACCAGACCTTTCAATATTCCAAAGTTTGGGCTGCCCCAACCAGACGTTGGATCCCATCCTTTTGCTGCCTTGAATCCTGGGCAAATACCATTGCCATTTGACCCTTCAGCAATGTCATGGAACCCTTTTCCTGCCAGTTGGTAGAGGAGAGGATTAATAAATCCTAGAGTTTTCTTGCCTTGTTTCATACGAACATCATTAAGTAATGATACAATGCCAGCCACAATTGGACTAGCACAGCTGGTACCGTCAACATATAGCCACGAATTATCGTAGACAATTTCACAATTTGTGGCAAATGCACTCATGTCAGGATAAGCTCTGCCAGTCTTGTTGAAAAAGTTGGTTGATGGTGCCTTGTTGCTTTGCAAATACTTTTGTACTGCATCTTTTTGATAATGTGGCATTTCAAAGAAGTTTGAGAATCCACCACCACCAAATGGTGCCGCTTTCTCGGTATCTTGATATCTCGTGGTACCTCCAACAGATGTTACATATGGTGAACTAGTTGGCCAATTGGGAACATACTTTTCATTGTGGCAACCAGTACCACTGTCTCCTGATGAAAAGAGGACAGTACGTCCACTGACTCCAAATTTTTGAAACTCAATATTGACTCTGGTTTTGAATGAATCAGGGATTGAGCTTTCAACATCTCCATAGCTGACTGAGTGAACCCATGGAGAATCGGTAGTGTTTGTTTGACCAACGATCCATGTGAGAAAATCTTCTTGACCATGATTCACTAGACCAGGAGTGTAGACAAACCTGAAAGTGGAGTAGAGACAATGATGTACATACAGTACATTCTAAAGCATAGAAATGTTTGTCTGTATTCATTTTGTACATGCAAATGTCAAGGAGTGCGTTTATTTACAGTCAAAAAGCAGAAATTTCTAGAGTTCCTGATTCCATCTTTTTCATGCAGAACTGTCCATGACATTTCATGTATGTGTCTGTATGTGTCTGTCTGTCTGTTTCTCTGTTTGTCTATGCGTCTGTTTTTAGAACCAACAGCTGTCATGACCAGGTGTCAGTGGTCCTACTTGTATTCTGGTTTCATTTTGTGTAAGGTGGTTACAGTGGCCTTGCATGTCTGTTCATTTACGTTAATTGTCTATGTGATTTACCATGTTGCCACCTTTCTCCCAATACTAGTGATATACTGTAGGTCCAGTGAAGACTCCACCTTTGCCTTCTGGGCACTGTTCACTCCCACCACCTTAGCAACAGGATTTGTAGGAACTTTGTAGTGTTCCTGAAATTGATGAAGATCAGATGGTCTGAAGTACTCGCTTAGAAATGCTGCGACAGCTTGGGAATTTCCTGGACTAGAACTCTCGTATGATGAAATATTATATGACTTCATGATACTAGCAGGGGTTGTCTCCGATTCAACAGACAACAAAGAGTTCAGTTTAACTTGTGTTGTACAGCTTGATCCAATTTTAGGGAACGTGTCAATTCCGAGCACAAACTCAATATCATCAACTATTTCATTTGGAACCGTATAGGTGGTAGTTTTATGCACAACAATTTCTGGGTAGTCATCAAAGATGTAATTTCCAAATGTTGTGTTAAAAATTTTATTGGCTGAGCTACACTTCATCCAGGCAATTAGGTAATTTCCCCCAGCAGAGACGTCAATAATGCTCACCCCATTTCTGAAAGCAAAAACAAATATTAGGAAATAACAAACAACACCTACTGATGACCATATGAAATGCAGGGGCAGCACTGTCTCCTCCCGCTGTTTACCTCCCAAGTAAGGCGGTAACTCGTTCCACTGCTCCAGGTCTGGCACGCACTTTAGCAGCAATTTCGTTGAAGTTCATGTAGTTTCCGTAGTCTGCTGACTTTGGGTCAGAAACTGCCCAGAACATTTGATCCAGCCAGCGGATGTTGACCAATTTCAATGCAAAGATCAGTCTAATCTGCTGATCCTTTTCTGCATCAGACACGCGCTTCCAGTTTGCAGAAACAGATGGCAATAACACGAAGATGATCAAAACTACAAAGCACGCCATAACATGGGCGGATGTGACTAGAAGTGTCACGAGCTAGAGCTTGTCATATGACAAGAGAATGAGAGGTGAGTATCGACAAGTCCCGGATTGTAAACTTCCGGTTACCTGCCAAGTCACGTGCAACTGGACGTGAGGGGATGTATGATGCTGGGCGAAGGCAATCTAACGGCGCTTATATTGGTAAAAAAATTTTAAAACCCGACGTTTCATACATATACAAACGCTAACGCTAGGTTCCCTGTTTCTCATAGTAACGTCATCACGTGCCAATTGAGTTGTTGTAGTAACCATACCCGCGCTTTTGTTGGTGGTTACGTTACGCCTTCCAGAACTTAGAAGCCAACGTACGACGTAAAATCGCAAGCACGCTCACGAAGCCGCATGCCTACGCATCAACCGTTGCCAACCCGCGATGCACTATCTATCAAGCATCTTCCTGCTCATTGATCATCATAGCAACGTCATCAAACAAGAAACAAACGCGTTCGCGCAAGGGACGTTGTTAGCTAGCCGCCAGCGAAAATGTCGTCGTCGTAGGGGTTGCCAACTTTCATTCCATTGCTATCCGATGACTTACCGGCACTGATAGCATAATTGAGTAGACTGGCCTAAGAGTATCGCACCATTGTGAGCATCTCACGTGACAGATAGTGTGACAGTTGATGGTGTGAACAAGGTGATACCAAAGCCAGTAACTAGCTGACAGACTGCATTCGCATAGCTCAGTCGCGCGGAGACTGTTTGCGTTGTCGACGCGGGTGGTCCTAATGACCCGTCGACAGTTCGCCACTCAAAACCGAGAATATGCTGGGACACTCGTAAAAACAGTGGCTAGAGTGTACAACATTGTAGAACTACAGCAGAGACAAACGCGAGTTAACAGACACAACGCTGAAATTTCCATTTCTTTCAATACTTTCAGAGCAACACGATTTCGTGTGCAACGACGCGCTATCTAACAACAAACTATCGACTAATAGAACACGACGTATAACACGTAGATTGTATTGCGTTCTAGTTGTCTAATGACATTACATGATACCCGAATATATTCACTGCGCCCATAGCAATGTCATTTCTGCCTACCGCGCGCTACCCGTCTGCTTACCTACTCGTTGTTGGAATGCACGCATGCTTGGGAACGGCAACGGCTGAAAGCGATTCCTAGCGATAGTGCGCCGTTCTCGTCTCACCCCCGACCATGTCGAAGTTCGGGACGAAGAAAAAGAGCAAGCACTGGGCCGAACGCGCACGCGAAGTGTCAATATGCCGCGACGACGAGAATCATTTCAACGTCACGATCGAAGGCGGTGCGGACAACGCCGAGTTTCTCTACATGGGCGAGATGCGACACGATAGGGTCCTCTACAAGGGCACTGGCAGCAAGTTGCATCCCGATGACATCATTTTGGAGGTCAATGGCAAGCGAGTGTCTGGCCTTATTCGCAAAGACGTCATCTCGCTCATAAAGCGTTCGGCTGACCCGCTGCGTCTGAGGGTGACTAAACCAGGTATGTGGATAGAGCGATGCAATCGGTGTCGTTTCGTGTTGGTTCGGTCCCTCGAGAGACGCTTCCTAGCCACAAGTGTTGCCTGTTTCTCCCCATGGGAGTTGCCTTGCGTGCCTGTCACTTCCGGAGCTGTCCCAACTTGTTGCGTTTGGTGCGTCCTGCTTGGTGCGTTTGGACAACGGCGCGACGTCGTTGCGTTGATCTCGCGAACTCATTTCGCTGCGTATTCCCGCCCACTGCATTCTCTGCTTTGCTCGTCGACTCCCGCATGCAAATTCGTTCTTTCTCGCTGCCTTTCTGTTGTGTTTTGCGATTTCGTTGCGTTGCTGTATTGATTTGACGTACGACTGCTTGTGTTTTGCTCTAGGAATCTCCCTCGGCAAGGATCTCGCGCACTATTTGTCTACACGATTTCAGAAGGGCTCGATCGACCACGAGCTGCAGCAGACAATTAGAGACAATTTGTACACGAGAACAATTCCATGTAAGTAACCCTTTCTGGACATTCTATTCAAAAGAAGAGGGCGTGGTCACGCTTTGGTTCCGCGACTCATCATCTTTTCCATCCGTTTAGCATGCTTGTCGGTTCTCGTTTGCTCGTCGACATTGTTGCAATTTGCCTGCAAATATGCACTGTGACCTAGGTACTACCCGTCCACCCCGCCCTGGGGAGAAATCTGGAGTTGACTACACATTCCTGTCAGTGGAGGAATTTTTGGTGATGGAAAGGAGCAATAATTTATTGGAGAGTGGATTGTATGGTGGCAACTACTATGGAACTCCAAAACCACCAAGTGATGCTGCCTCACCAACAGTTGAACGGAAGGTGTTTATTTATTTGTTTCTGTCAGCTTATGACTATTGATAATAACTGGTTTTCAAGGGGGAAATTGCTGAGCGATTTGGACGTCATGCTAGGAGTCCACCTAGAGGAGGATCACGTTCTGGTCCACCTGGTCCTTCTGCTTCTGGTGGTTCTAGTTCTGCTGAACCTCGTCGAGCTCCTGATCTTCCACCTCTTGGTCCTCTGCCGCCAAATTGGGAAGTTGCATATACAGAAGACAATGAGAAATATTTCATAGAGTCAGATTTTATTCTGTCGAGTGCAGAGTTTATGTTATATTTCTATATTTTATAGTCACACAACCCAGACCACTCATTGGCTGGATCCACGCATTGCTGCCATGCAGCAAGATGGGCGTCTGAAGATATCCGGTGATGGTACTGTAGCTGTTTTATTTCTTTGAATGATGGATGACAAAAAAGTGCGTGTTTCAGGTGATGTACCCTATGGCTGGGAAAAAGCACATGATCCCAAGTTTGGAACATATTACATTGAGTAAGTTAAAGGTTGTCTGATAATGAAGTGGAAGATGTCTGGTTACAAAAGAACTATTTGTCAATTTGTGTTGTGATATGAGTTATGTACTGAAATCTCTATTTTAGTTTCAAATTTGGCTCGAGCGTAGGCATAGTACAGCAAAAACTGTCTAAAGGCAGCAGGATACAATTGTTATTATGCATGCAGTGAGGTGGAGTGTAGAAAGGCACAGCATGAGAAATCTGTATCTGTCTATTTACTTCTAGGATAGTTGGGTGATGCATGCGCGTGTGCGCGCGTGAGTGTGTGTTTGGGTCTGTACTTTTAATCATTGGAACCCAATATCTGAGTTTTAGTACATTAGGCAACTTGAAAACTTCACAAATTTTGTGTATTATCTAGAACTCATGGAATGACTTTCATTGGACACTAAGCCACTACTCTCAGAATAGATTTGCTCACTCATTGTGCAACACCAGTTGGCTTAGAATTTAGTCTTCCAATAATTATTGAGATAGAAAAATTGAAAGGAAATACCCAGACGCTTCCTGGTTTTTGTCAATGATGTTCATACTAGTAATATGAGATTACAATGAATATCCATCTGTGGCAGTGAGTGGACAATTATATATGTAAATTGGACTCCTGGGGTGAATTGTATTGTAAGTGTAGTGTTTTGGATACTGGATAAACGCTGGACATCATTTATTGTATAGATGTTACCTAGACCCTGGGAGAGCACTTAGTATTCTAATGTTGACATGGTGCTGAACACCATCAATCTGACTACAGAAGAGTTTGCACTGTACAGAGCTATAAAGGAGTCTCTTGATTTTTCTTTTTTATTCTTCACTTTATTATGTTGTTGTGGTGGTAGTGGTGTTATACTGAAGGTACCTGGCAACAAGAATATTTTTATAGTATGTTTCTTTGTTAGTAAGTATCTGGAGTTGCTTTGAGTATTTTGCTGTTACAAGTAGTGAGTGACCTTTGGCTACTTGAAAGTTTTCAGTGTAGCACAATGTGAATTCCCGGTTATTTTAGGTGGAAACCATGTGTTCAAGGGTGGAACTTGTTTCAGTAGCAAGTAAATAAGTCATCATGAAAGTTCAGGATGTTGGTCTTTACCAATTGTCTTGTGAGATTACTGATAGGATGTTGTTTATGATAGTTGTGCTGAGTTTTTCTTTTTTTTTACTTAGTCTTTCCTCAACTGTTTATCAATGGTTGTCAAAATTGGTCATGTTATTTTCTAGTGTTGCCAGCACAAGTAGGAGGAAACGTTATTGTGTTGACAATTTGTGATATGTGGATGTAGTGTGCAGTAGCTTGACAAAATTGATTTCAGCCACTGAAGTTGGCAAGTGGTTGTTGACTTCGTTCAGTGCAGCAGTACATGGTTGAAACTATGCTCATACATATTGTCTCTTTTTGGTGTCTGTTCTGCTTTCCCTACATTACAGCTGGTATAGACACCTTGTAAGGTGTCTTTCATTGAAAAGAATGCTTCTACATATTTTAGAAACAATGAAAGTGAGAGCTTGCATATTATTTCAAAAAGGAAGTACCCAACAGTTAGTTTGAGCTTCATTTTAAGGTCTGCCAACGTACAAAACATCACTTTGAGCAGAGTTGTAATGAATTGAAGTTACAGTAGTGTGATAAGAATGATTCGTTTTCTACCAAGATGAATTTCTTTTGCCAAAATGAATGCTGGGCACTGTGTGGTATGTATACAGGCAAGTGCATAGGTATGACAGTACCCAAACCAAGGATGATCGTATCTTGATCTCTGAAGTTGATTAGGTGAAGTATGTATTTATCTGCAAGCATTTTGGTAGGTGATGTGTGGGTTGTCTTTAGGAAGGAGATGTGTATGTCTAGGTGTGGATGTTTCCTTGTGTGAGAGTATGTTATGTAATTGTTCATAAGTTCTTCTGTTAGGATTTCATGACATTGACATCATAAAGCCTTCTTGTGTTGACCCTATATTCGGAAATCTAGTACAGTAGCTGTTGTAGTGTAACACTATTGAAGTTAATTAAGTGTTGAAGAATGCTTAGCTTTCAGTTGATAAGCTTGACTATCTATGCATTGGAAGGATGCTACCAGATAGTTGCATCTTGAAGGTGTATGTTTATGTAGAGTAGATTTTACTGTCTTCGTTTATCAGTGATCCACCTGAGGTATAATGTAATCCTTGCTCAGTGTATTTCTTGCTTGTACTATTTATTGTCTTTGTTTAGCCACATCAATCGCCGGACATCATTTGAAAAGCCATCTAGAAATCCAGAGAGGGCTGCGCCTCCTCCACCTACAGCTGTAGAGGCAGCTGCTGAGGCAAAGCGTCGTGAAGCAGAAGCTGCAAGGCGATGGCCACATGCCTACCAGGATGATGAAGATGATGAGGATCCTACTTCTCCTGTACTGAACCAATCATTCATAAAATTAAGATAAAACAACATAGCTAATGTTTGCTGTTGTTATAAGATAGTGTTGTGTTGTGTAGTTTTTAGTCATACTGTATTCATTTCCTCTTTACTTCTTCTTTTCTATCTGATTTCTTATTTCCCTGTGCTCTTGCTGTGGCTTTGTTGTGTCTTTACCTACAGTCTTGCTGTGACTTCTGTTATTTATTTTGCTTGTGACTGGAGTGTTGTGAAATGTGCAAATCAGTGGGCATTCATGTTTGGCTATTTTTGTTGACTGCAAAATGAGCAGGAGATTTGGGACTACAGTGAAATTCATAATCTAATGGGCTATAAAATATCAGTATCTGTTCCTTAGTGGGTCACAACAGGAGTTATGAAAATTGGAAATTGATTATGTTCGTGGATATAGGGTATGATGGTTATAATAGGGGTGGGATGTTCTAGCAGTCTAGCTATGCTGGAGCAGATGGGTTGGTGCAACGAGAGTCGGTGTGTCATGATTGAAGTTTTGTAAGGTGTTAGGACATGATGGGAAAGTCAGATGCATCAGTTGGAATTTCATAGAAAAAACCATCATACGACCAAGGGCCTATTGATCTCCTTGCTTTATTAATGCTTCTGATGTCTTGATTTTATGTGTAAATGTTGTTGAAACTTGCTGATGTGAAAAAAATGATTCAAATTGTTTGAACTCATTCATTACTAATCATAGAAGAACCAAAGAGGTGTCTATGCTTACAATATTTTGTAATCGTATAACCGGTTAACTTACTCTGTTTTGAGTGTTTGTTGTGTATAGGGTTGGCAGAATGGGCAAAGTCCAAGTCGTGTGAATAATCAATTTTCTCCAGACAGAGAACGAGACCATGAGGCTGTACAGTCAAAAAACCAAACATTACACATGAGCTGTGATGACAGTGGAAAATCAGGCTTTGAAGATGACATAGCATTGGAAGCACAACTCAAAGGAGAGGTGAACAGTTGTAACATGAGACTTGTAAATTCTAAAATTCGATTGCCAAATCAGAGTATGAATTTTAATAAAGTCACACTTAGGATATGCACGCTATGCTACTGTTTCCACCTTCGCTTGCTAATGGGAGAAATCCGTACTGACCAAGTTGGTCATCTGGGTGCTATCTCAGAGCAAACCTGACAGATGTATGTTAAGAACATTTCATAACTTAACAACTGATGGGGCAATTTCAAGAATTTTGTTTGCCAAGTAGAGCGTTTGTTTGGTGCATGATCATATGAGGTTAGCCTTGCTGATGCTATCACGTTCCTGGAAATGGTCTCTCTGTTGTTTTCATAGCTCCAAGCACAGTGGAAACCGTCGTGCTACTTTCAAACTATCTAGAGACTGATGTTTTCGTGCGGTTTATTTCTGTCCAGCAACATTTGAGGAAATTGTTGTTTTGAGAGGTTCTTTGGCGTTGAAGGCAATGGACACTGTCATCGATTGTGTTCTAACAGTTTAGTAGGCACCCATTCCTACACATGAACACTTTCGCGAACACCCTTGATCACCGGACCTTGCTATTTCAGTTCTGCTCTACGCTGAGCACTAGATACTGCGGAGTTCTCCAGAGTGTGCCTTTAATTGGAGTGGGTGATGTGATTTATACTATCAGAGACTGTAGTGTGTGTGATAGTCATTGTTAGAAAAACCTTTGACTACCTTTGACAACTAATTGTTTGCAGTTTTTACTTAGTCAGTTGTAGTTTCTTCATTTGGGTTCATTGTTGTAGGTCGTGCATGCATCATTGAAAAAGAGTCCGCAAGGGTTTGGTTTTACCATTGTTGGTGGTGATTCACCTGGTGAAGTGCTTCAGATAAAGAGCATTGTTAAGAATGGCATTGCAGCCAGAAGCGGCAAACTTCAAATCGGTGATGTTCTTGTTCGAGTCAACGGGAGATTTGTATTGGCTTACAGTCACCATGAAGTTGTGCAGCTTTTCCAGGGAGTCCAAGTAGGAGGTGATCTCACTCTGGAATTACGACGTGGATATGATCTGCCAATAGAAGGAGATAATCCCGATGCTCCTATTACACCAATCAGATTGAAACCTGTTCCCCCTCCTTATCCAAAAGACTCAAGGCACAGGCATGGTGAACCTAAATCTGTCCCAAACAACGTTGAGCCTCCCTCTCCTTTGTCTTCAGTTCCAGCTGAAGAAGGGCGGAAAGTAGAACTGTTGCAAGCGACTATTACCAAAGGTCAGTATGGATTTGGCTTCACTGTTGCTGAGACAACTCAAGGCCAGAAGATCAAACAGATTATGGATCAGGTGAGATGCCACCAACTGAAAGAACGAGATCTACTCGTTCAGATCAATGGACAGAATGTGAGGAACTACAGTCATAGTGATGTAGTGGGTATTCTGAAACAGTGTCCAAAGGGCAACAAAGTTACATTTGTGGTAGAAAGAACACTAGAGGGAAAGAAAGAGGTATAGTTTAACCATGAGTTGTGGTTTTTTTGTCAACTTGTCCATAGCTCTTTTGCTTGTGTTTGTACTCCATCTTGCTTCTAACTTTTGGTGGTTTTTGTCTAGTCTAACATTGGTCGACAGCAGCATCAGACACAAAACAATCAGATGCATTTTCCGTCGGGACATTTAGAGGATGCGTTCCATGAAGGAGCTCCACCAGGTGATGTCCAGAATGATGATGGTGACATGATTTACGTTACGAAAGAAGTTGAACTTCGAAGACAGGCACAAGGATTTGGATTTAGACTTGTTGGGGGCCACGAAGAAGGAACACAGGTCATTGAATTATCTGCTTGCTTGTGTGCCTGTATGTGTTGTATGGACTCAAACTTTGTCATTTGATTATTATGTGTGGTCATTAGGTGTATATTGGCACTATTGTTCCCGGTGGTGCTGCAGATCAGAGCGGTCAGCTTAAAGTCGACGATGAGATTATGTTTGTCAATGGAACGTCGTGTGCCATGGCTACTCACAAGGATGTAGTTGGACTTTTAAGTGAAGGTGGAAGAATGGGACAAGTTCATATTCAACTTCGAAGAAAAGTACACAAATCAGGTTTGTAAGATTTGGGTGTAACAGATGGTAGAGATGTACTGCTTCTGTTTCATATGAAACAAAGTCAGTCATCTAGCTTGCATGAGCAAACTTGTTATGTTGATTTTTCTTTACATTGTAGCTGTGAATGAAGATGAAGACAACAGGAGCGCCGCATCCTCGTTTTCTGATTCTGGAGGACTTCGTGAAATTGTTCTTGAGCGTCGACCAGAAGGTGGCTTTGGATTTGTTTTGCAGTCGAGTGTGAAGGAAGCAGGATGCACAATATGTGAGCATTTTTTTGTTATTATCTATTGTCGTGTTTTCATATATATTTGTGTTCTCCATCTTGCAGGTCGTATCATTCCAGAGTCTCCAGCTGAGTTTTGTAAAAAGTTGCATGTTGGAGATCATCTTCTGGCTGTCAATGGGAAAGATGTCACAAGACTGCATCATACTGATGTGGTGGGAATTATCAAGAGGTCGGGACTGAGAGTGACTCTGCATGTTGATCAACCAGGTAATGCTTTTACTGTAGTCAGTACATTGCTGTGTTGTCTCATGGTTCGTTTATTCATGTTGTATGTGGTGACTTGTAGACGATGCTTCTCTCAATGAAGCAGAGGTAGGTTGTAGTTAGATTTGTGCAAGGTGCAGTGTGTGTATAGCTCTGTACGTTGTAGCAAATGGTTGATGGTGAGCAGAACGAGCATTTTCCAACACCTCCGCCTCCACCACTTCCTCCACCAGAAGATTTGGAGCAACCTGTTGTTGATGGGTATCACACAGTTCAGTATGACAGACAAGGAGGACATGGAATTGAGGAGGACAGACAGCCTGTGGAACAAGGAGAACCCTGGCAGATTGTAAGGAAAGATTCTCGTGGTCGTTATGAAGCAAGAAATGGTGAACCCGAGAGAGGTCAATTTGGCTATAACAGATCTTGGAACGAAGCAGATGGTCCTGGTAGACATCGTTCAGACAGACAAAGGCACAGGGACAGTCCACCACGACAGCAGCAGCAAGGATACGAGTGGAACAGAAGATCACCACCACAACATAATCACGATCGGTTTCGAGGTCACGAGGATCGAGGAGGACGAGGATCACGCAGACGAGATATGCAGTCACCTGATCAACGTGATTATGACAGAGGGCCGAGAAGGGAGAGGCAAGACAGAAGGGAACCTCCTCGCTATCCCCAAGGCGATCAGAGAGACAGATACCATGTTCACGTTTTGAACAACAGACCGAATGACTACCACGGTCACTCACCCGATCGTCAGAGATACAACTTGGATCAACGTGCTATGTCGGATGACCCTGAGGTTGATGCCAACTTTGAAGATGGTCAGTATGATGAGGATGTTATAGATGTGGTTCTGAAGCGAGATCAGCAGCAGGGATTTGGGTTCAGCATTCGAGGTGGACGTGAGTATCAGAACACACCTTTGTTCATTCTCAAGATCGCAGAAGATGGAGTTGCACACAAGGATGGTCGATTGAGGGTCAGTGGTTAATGAAGTTTCCATGTTGTGTTGTAGGCAGTCAGACAGACATTTAGAACTGGATCATGCAGAAACTTTTGTCTGAACAAACTTTCTTAGTAGCACTAGGAGACGTATGAGCTCCTGGACATACCTGGTAGTTCTTCTGATCGAAAGACACTCAGGCAGCTTGCTGTGGCAAAAGCTGTTTGTTTTGCCACTTTCTACGCCCACCGTTTGCAAATATCTACATAATAGTTTTTATTTGTCTGAAGGTGAGAGTCTTTATTTCCTTTGAACAGCGTAGAAAAGGATCTAAATAGACAGTTGCCATCACCTTCAACTATGATTTGACTGCAGATTTCATGTTTCATTCAAGAGAAGCTGCTGCGCAATGTCATCTTGTCGATGATAGAGCTGTCGACTTGGATTTGTTGGTGTAGCCTAGGAAGGATAGGGGTGACCGCGATTGTTTGAAAGATTGTTTGAAAAATTATACACGCCTGCAGGTCTGTAGTTGGGTTTGTCTGGAGCTGATGGCAGAGACCAATGAGATCGGTACAGGCAGTAAAGTCCATAAAATGATGGTCAACCAGAGAATAGCAACAACTGGCAATAGATTGCTTCGTACTAAGTAGACGGGCATATGTTGCAGGGTGCCACTAAATGATAGACAGAGAGGCGGCAACATACCTTAATTGTAAGCAAAACATCTGCTGAGCAGGTGGTTCGCATCCAAGAGCCGCTGCCACGAAAGACTAGATAGAGACTACCAAATATTTCTAGTTGCCAAATTGGCGACCACACCGTTCGTTTAGTTGCCAGCCATCTGGAAGTGGTTGCCATATGGCGACTTGGCGACTGGATTTTTCGAACCCTGAATTACAGTATGTTTGGAACGAGGCTGTCATCTTGTGTTATTTTGTAAGAGCCTAGATTTGTGGCTATTGTCACCTTTAGTATTATGTTTCAGTTTTATGGAATTCTCAAACATTCCTTAGATGTAAGACTTTGGACTCCTAACTATCGTTTCTGAGCGTGGCGCAATCCTACTGGAACGTGGCGCTGCGCCACGCTGTAGCGAGAACCCTGCATGACGTTTAACAACTGAACATGCATGTACCCAGTGATTCACAAGAGAGACAGCAACCAGCTACTGTTCAGACATACCATAACATTTCAGACCATTTGGCATTTGGTGATAGTTTTTGTGGTAGGTTGGAGATGAAATACTTGAAATCAATGGAGAAGGAACTGCTGATATGAGGCACACTGAAGCAATCTCTCTTATTAAACGTGGAGGTGATGTGGTACGATTGAAAGTCGTACGACCCCCACCACAGCTTGATAGACATGTGGCAGGTATATTTATTGAAGTTCAGAATCTATTTGCTTAGTTATACAAGTCTGGTTTAGATGGCCATATTGCCAACTCTGCACCTCCTCGACGTGGTGGTGGTGACAGAAGAGACTATTCTCCACCACGTCAGCATCCTTCCATCAACCAGGCAGTTGACAAGTACTATGACCAGTACATGGATTCAGTGAAACACAGGCAAGGGCAGGGTGATGCTGGTTACCATAAGCAAAGCTACAAATACAACCGGGGAATGGGATACAATGCACCGTGAATATGCCTAAGAAGCTTTTCAAGTAAAGCACTTATTGATAGCAATTAGTAAGCATTGTTGGTTGAGTTTGGACGGATTGCGTCTTCTCTTATTTCAAGCTATTGCGAGCCTGTAATGCTGGGCACATTAGCCACCAGGGATGTTTTTAACCTTTTAACTGCATGTCGGGTTTCCTGAAAGTATAAAAGTTAGGTCAGGTAGGTAGGTTTTAGGTGAAGTCTCACCGTATATTGTAGCTCTTTTGCAATCCGTGCTGTGCAGTGCTAGTTTTGAAGAATAATTAACTGGTGGAAGTAGTTACTACCTGCGTATTGCAATATCGTATTGTCTTGTGTAACAAGTTGCCAAGTTGCTCATGCAGTGTACGTCTAGTGTGTTTTATCGCGGAGTGGTTTGGTGAAACTTAGGATGTGGTCTTTCGTTCGCTCGTTTCGCTCGTTACATATTGCCTAGTGGTCACGTGTTCGCTGTTGTTGGTGATATCTACCTGTATCATGGCGCTGCACTTCACTGCTGAATCTGTTGATGACCAGATGTACACGGATTTCGGAAATCTCTCCAGGCTTTCTTATGAAGTATTATGTTTTGGACTGACGGTTCTCGTGAAGTTTACTGATGGTCTACTATTCTTTTAGCCTTTCGCCCAGCTTACAGCCATCGTATTTGGCTTCCTAACAGAACCTCATCAGGTATGGAACGTTAGAAGTGACTCTATTGTGCACTACTAGCTTTGTTGTTTAAGTGACTGATTAAGTTTTACTATTGTGTTTGTATTGTTTTATCGGTAATGTTTGTTGTAGTCTGCAAGGTTGTTGTCTCAACTTGAAACATTTGCCAGTGAATTGGGCGTCAACCCTGGTGCTCTGAGGAACATTCTTCAATCTCTTTTAACTGTAATCTGGACACACACACACACACACACACACACACACACACACACACACACACACACGTATACTATATGCTTTAGCATTCACTCATGATCACAGTTAAAACATTTATTCTTGTTGTGATTTGTAGTTTTTTAAGGCTGCTTTGAAGAAAAACTTGTCTCCAACTTTCGTGAAAGAGGACCTCGAGCAACTAGGTGTGATACATTGATTGAACTGCAATCTGATTCGTATGGATGATGATGATGGTCACTGTTCTAAAATGTAGGACTTGCAGCAGAGAAGGCAACCCACATTGGCTCAGAGGTATCATGAATTATAAAACCAGCCAGTGTACCTGGACTTAATTTGGTAGAGGACACACATGAGTTCTTACACAACCCTATAGCTTGGGGTTATAGGTTGTATCAAGCATTATGTAGTCATTAAGTATTGCATAATTTTGGAAATGTACAAGTATCAAGCACACATGTGACAGAACTTCCATGTTGTGTCAGAAATGAAAGCCAAGCTTGAATTAAATTCACGCATAATTAATTTATTTCTAGGTGATGACTCTAAAACAAATAGTGTGACTGTGTTAGTCTGCCTGTATCTAGTACAGTAAACGCTCGATTATCCAGACTTTTCCGGAGACTGGTTAGAAGTCTGGATATCAAAAGTTGATAAATATCAACTAATTTTCCTCCACTGTACAAGACCACACTCTGTTTCCACACTTACTGTACATTCATGTCACTAGAAGATCGAGTCATCAACAGCTGCCTATTTATTAGATTATTACGTTGTGTATTCACTCATTTGTGAGGGGCTGTACCTGCAGCGTATTAGTACAAAGTGAAATATATATTTTCTTTATCCGGGAATGCAAAAAGTCGGGGGGGGGAACCAGAATTTGTCCGGATAATTGGATAATCGAGGGTGTACTGTATGTGCATTTATGATTTACAGCTGGTCAACAGTCCATCAGCAAGAATTCATGTTTGCATGTACATGTATTACCAGATTGTTGGTATGGAATAGTAATTTTTGTTAAGCAGTATGTGGACACTTCCTAGTGAGGGAGGCAACAGTTCACACCTGGTTGATTATAAACCAAATCAAATCTAGTCTCTTGTAGTCAGACTCTTGGCCGCCCTCATACAGTATACAGTACGAAAGGATTCCTTTCTTGCTAGAAGTACCAGGGTAGGAAAGGCTCTGGCTAACCATATTTTTTGTTTTTTTGTTTACTATGTGGTTGTCTCATTGGCATATCTGATTAAATTGATGTGGTGACTTCAGCTAAATACCTCATGTCCACAAGTGTCATGCATTTGACCATTAGTGGACTACTTTCTACTAATTTTTTTATAGAAACTGAATGAGTGTTGATGCCACCAGCAATAGCTTAGAAATTTGTGTCAGCTTGGAACTGGCAATCACATTTCCTGCCCCAAAGTAGGGTGTGGTGGGATAGGGTCTGGCTACTCCTGGGAGGTCTATTACTGTATAGTTTACATGGTTAAGTGTGCGGATTTCTGTATTTATTAGGTTTGGTAACTATGTATCAACTGTTTATATAATTAGAAGCCACATAGTTTCTTTTGTTAACATGAAGCAAAAATTAAAAATTATGCTACTGAAGTTGACATTTTGCTACTAATCAGACTTACAGAAGAGGTTAGTTAATCTTTAAATTTATTTGGGGCATGTGTTGCATGGGTGCGTTTGATTGGGCTCTTTCAGCCTTTTGAGGAAGAGTCTGGAGGAGCAATTTCCTCTTCCAACCTGTACTGGAAGAGGGGCATGCTCTTTCAACCAGCAGCAGAGTTGGTAGAGCTGGCTCTTCTGTCCATAACGGCATAGCTGTAGAAGTTGGAAGAGGGGCGCGTGCACATGGAGCCTGTTCTGGAAGAGACTGGAAGAGCCCAATTGAATGTGCCCATGGAGCCATGGTGAGACAGAGTACTTGGTTTTGATTGTGAAATATTCTAATTATTCCCATTAAGTTAAATCTTTTCTGTAATGAATAAACAGTCTGATGATTGTCTGCCCTCCTCTCGTGGGGGGCCACAGTATCAACATAGTAGTCTTTGGGAGCCAGTTCTATTGTTATCTTATTTACTATGCAGGTAGTTCTTAAGCCGCAACTGATAGTTTAGATAATTACCTTTTGTTTTTTGTCTAGTGGAAGTCACACTTGATGGCTTTGTCTAGGGCAACGTTAGGACAGACTTTGACAGTCAACAGACTTGTGGATATGGACTGGAGGTTTGGAGGTCAGTACAGTACCTGAGCATCATTCTATATAAAGGAATGCCACAATAATGAACAATTCCAGTTGTGTTTGCATTGTATTGGAATACTAATATGGGATAGACATTTTATGTCCCCTGGATTGCCCATCAATATAGTGCTTAGTGTGTCTAGCCATTAGATTAATTACAAGACTAGGTCAGTCATGGGTGGTTTTGTTATTATTTGTAAGAATGTTGGGAATGGTCTCTGATAGATTGAGCCAAAGGGAACATTTCTAAAGGAATTACCAAAGCAAGCGTGGGTTTTCTAAATTTATTCATAATTATCAAGGAGGTGTAAACTGTGTTATGATCATAAACATAGGTCCACCAAGTCTTACTGAACTAACAAGCTGTGCACGTTTGGAAAGTTGACTAACATTAAGAGTTTGTCAAAATATACCAGTAGGCAATAGCATAACAGCAAAGTTTTAGTCTTGACAAACTCTCAGTGACCAATGAAAAGACACTGAGAGGGTGGCCATGCATGTACAGGCATGGATGCATGTACAGACATGGATGCATAAACGATGTGTTGTGTGTGTGTGTGTGTGTGTGTGTGTGTGTGTGTGTGTGTGTGTGTGTGTGTGTGTTTGCGCGCACGCACGCGTGTAGCCAAAGTCATCATGGAAGGTGCTAAGCTTCCTTACTAATCATAACAGTTAGATGGGTTTTGGGGATATTTCTGTATTCATTGTATTCACTGTGTTTCTCTTTGTAGTTACTGCTGCTAGCAGTGATGTAAAAAAGGCTGGGACAACGTTTTTACAGGTGGGTTATATAGTTATTGGCAGCCGTATATCACATATGGCATACTGAAAGGAGCTTTTATAAGACTAGCATATTCTAGTGACATCACAGGTTTAGTTTTTAGTATTTGGTCTGGTTGGGTTGTTAGACATGTAGTTACTGTGATGCCTAGTTCTGCACTCACATTGATGTAGCTGATGTAGAGAGTACATACACATTGGCTGATAGGCAGACAGAAATGGAAAAATACATTGGAACAGCAACTGCCTGAAGTGACAGAGAAAGAATGAAAGAAATGAAAATCTGTGAATTGTTGTGTTTAATTAAGCAGTGGTAGAAGTCCAACATATCACAGATGGTATATTGACAAGACACTGCAGTACTGTACTATACAATTGATAACACCTTTACACACCTGTCACTATTAGAATCCAGAATCACTAGTGGTAATCAATTGTTAACTGCACCCAAATATGGCAGTGACAAATTGTCTATCTCTGTCTTCTGTTTGGCAGCATCTTGAGTTCAATCTGCTCAGCTAGTACTGATCTAGTCTACTGCCAAGAATGCATTCTTGTGGCTTTATAAATTGTGTAATCTTAAACAAGGTGACCCAATTGTCTTCCTTACAGTTTTCAGTGAATATATGTAATTATATTACATTTTCACTTTTGCTATTAGAGGGTAGAGCCAAATATCAATAACGGATACAATAGCAATTATTGGTTATGTTTTATCTAGAGCCGTATATAGGGCTCTGGTTCTATCTAGCCAGGAACTGAAAATGAACCCAACTAGATTTTAATAGAGTTGAGGTGAAGATCTGACAAAAACAGATGAACAAGCAGATTTATAGGTGGAATGTTAATAAGTGATAGATGGAACAGACTATTAGAGACAGGGCAACATTTAAGTTCTTACTAATGATGTGCAGTTGCAGGCTTTATTTTTATTTTTGGCTGCTACACAGTATCCCTAGTTTGTTATACAAATCGACACTAATCTGGTCCAAATTGACATACTTTAATTGTGGGTGGACAGACTGTGAAAAAGAAACTGGACAAGTGAAGAAAGAAGGCTTGCTGGTTTCATCAGATGAATCAGTTGTGTGCATGCCAATGTATTTGAACAGAGTCAGTATTGCAAACTCATCACTGAAATTTTACACAGGTGAAGTTCACGCTTGACAGGGGAACAGAAACAGAAGATGTTTTCATGGGTATTAGGCTATTTGGATGGCTACAGTGTTACCAACTAACAACTGTTGATTACAGAGCTGACATTGCAACAGTTCTACCAGTTCTTACATGAGATGGAGAAAGCTAAGACAAGTCTAGACTTTATGAGTTAATTATTATTGTCTCAATTGCGTCACTCACTGGTAGCTAACACATCTTTTTCTATTTTATTAGTAACTGGGTTTAAGGGATGGGGAGGGATGATGGTGATAGCCCCAAATGCATGTTGTAGTGAATAATGATGCTTATTGTTGTATAGTTAACTCCATCAATTTCTGTGTGAGCAGGGTAAGACAAACATTGAGTAACTTAAGGATACAGTTGGTTAGATCAGAGTGTTTGCTCTTTGCAATGTGATGTGGGAACAACAGAGAATTTGTATTTGATCTTTGTGTGCTTCTTAAGTCAACATTGGGTGCAAATTCTATTGTGGCCAAATGAAAGAAGCCGCTAGTTAGCTCAATGAACTCATGAGACAGGGTGAGTCGCCAGGAACCAGTAGGACTGCCCATCATATGACTACACTTTCAAATGGCTCCTAGAATGGGGAGCTAACTGTCCTCACGTGCTTAAACCATTAGGAAGACATAGGTGGATACAACTAGTTGTGGTGTGGTTAATGTGCATTCTATTAGTGGTGTCTGTAGATTGCCTTGGTTTCATGGGTACACATAGCTGGAGCAACAGTGCACAGTTGAAATTTGGCATAGCACATTAGTATTGATTATTTTCAGATTCTGAATAAATATCGATACTGTACTCTATTTCAAGTCTAACATACAGAGTAGCTCTAAATCAGTGGAATTTACAGTTTCACTGTCCGTTTGCTTCTAACTGTCTGCTCTAGCAGCTCTTCCCACATGCTGCAAATTAGTGTTCATGGACAACTGAAGGCATGACATGACAGTCCTATATATGCTGCCATAGGAATATCCCCCAAGGTGACCAACAGTCACCAATCTTGTAAGCACCTTTTACTGTGATGCTGGAGGCATAGCAAAGTTAGCAGGAATAAAACCAGAACGATTTGCGTCAGGAGAGTAAACCCAGATCCAATCATCCGCATGCCGGTACCCAGCACACTGATCTCTCGATAAGACAACCACATCTCCTCTGAAGACCGTCAGTTGATCGACAGATTGTGCTTGGAAGTCATAGAGCACAACTAGACGTTGCTTAGCTTTTATACCATTGGACACGTGATTCTGTCTAGCTGCAGTTCTTTTGTTTGATTGCTCTGGTTGCTCTGATACGGCGGGTTGTCCTATTGCACAAAGAAAGTTTCTCGGTACGAACCCTTGTGTGTCGTCCTGTTTTGCTACCCACGCCCAATCGGAATCGTCGTCGTTGAGCATAGTGATGATTTCTCCTCTTCCGATTGGTATCTCATCCTCTCCGCACTCTCTGAAGTCGTACAGAACGAGATACAAGCCGGATGGCTTTCTCACAAACGGCACGGCTTGGGAATCTGCAGAGGGCGACGGAACTTCATTGTTGATTTTAGGGCAGACATGCACTTCCGTGTAGGTGGTATGATGATCACCAACTGGAGTGCTCTCGTTACCATGCCGTGAGAAAGGCTGTGTTGTTTGACGTCGTGCAGCAGTCGTAATATTACCCTGGGGCGGGGCTCCGCCATCTTCTCGATCAGAAGTCGGAGGTGAGCCTGCATCTCCCAAACGGTCGACAGTTACGATTCGAGTCGAACTCTTTAGCGCTTTGCGCACATCGATTCGTTCCGGCGTCGCGCGTAGAGACTGCATCGACGCTTTAATAGTTGTCGGTGAGGATTGTTGTTGTGTGTGATTGCTACCGGTCGACATCGAGCTGCTGTGTTCGATTCGCTTCGGCGCGAGTTCTGAGCTCGTTCTAGAGTCTCTCCCTAATTGTTCGCTTGGCTCGCGTGAACCTCCCGACGACTGCGAGCGAAAACTGTTCGATCTGGGAGGGTGGTGATTCTCTGCGCAGAAAGAGAAAGGCACGTATCCCTCCTCGCCGTCCAAGTTGGCGACGAACGCCCAGTCGTTCTCTCTGTAGAGCATCTGAACGATGCCGCCCTCGCGAACGGTCAACTCGTCGGCGACGTACGCATTAAAATCTTGAAGAATAACGGAGTAGCAACCGGGTGGGTAGTGGTGGGTAACCTCTGGAGCATACTGCGGTTCTTCAAAGTTTCCTCCCTGGAACGCAACCTGCTGGGCTTTTTGCTTGCGCCGTCGCCGACCGAACCTCGTTGGACAGAAGAAGTAGGCCATGCGACACCCTCTTGCTCGTTCCTGCACGAAATGAGAGAAGACTATCCGGATGCGTTTTGTAAACTCAACAGACGGCTCGAACTATGTGGTAGGCAGGGCTTGCCGTAAATGGAATTATGTTTGTGCGGTTGCGTTCGTTGATTGCTTTATCGCTGGCTTGTTACGTCAATGTCATTTGTGGTATGCAGCTACAGGTGTTTTGTTGGCTTTTGCTGCTCGCCTCGGCTGCGTAAACGCAACTATGCATTTACAAGAGTCGGCAGACGCACGCCGAACGACTCAGTGTCGGTTTATTCGTCCTACACTGCATATGTTTGTTGTTTGGTTGCTTGTTTGGAATTATTCGCATTGATCTTGTCTATCTGCTAAGCTGGCACTCCCACGCTATTCGCATTCCGAAGCCTTTGTAGCTCCCCATGTCTCAGAGAGTTGAATTTAGGGTGCACTAGACCTCGAATCTAATCATAGAGGAAACCCGGCAATGCAGCTTCCTGAAAAAACGGCGTGTAGTCTATTGAGGTGATGATGTCAACTGTAGCATTGATGGTAGGCCATTTGGTCTCCGCAATCTGTCGCTTGAGACACTCCAAATATTACCTAACAGCTTCCTGCGGTCTTATGGGTATGCTGCCCACGTTTAATTAGTATGAGACACGTGTTTGGTTTCTAAATTTACACTTGTATTTATCTCTAGGTATTGTGTCATTCCCGTACAGTTCTATATTGTTTCATAGGTTGACATATGATATAGATGCTATGCGTCCCCATCATCAACAAACCAACAGTGTTGCCTGTGGGCTATTAGTTTGCACATAGGCTACGTTTCTAGTTGTCAGCAAGCGGAACTGCTTCTTTGACGGTATGGAATAGATGAGTGTGGATTTCTTCCTCTGTCAGCTGGACGATCCGTCTCTTGTGGAGAGGAGAATGAGTGGAATAGTATTGTCTAGGAGACACACAACAGACGAGAATTTAATACTTGTTAGTTGAAGTCATGCAGTGTCAATGTTTATAGTGAGGATGTGGTCAAAAGGGAAATGTGTACTTGCTAGGATAAACAGGTGTCAACAAGGGCAACTCATTGATTGGATGTGACTTTCTATGGGGGTATATGTGCACACTCTATTTATAACTTGATGTTAACCCTGTTCCTGACTTGTTTCTTACCTCCAATAATTGCCTGTCCTTTCTTTGAATTTATCATCTTGTCTATCATGGATTGGTACAGAGTTTCCTGGAAGTGACCAACTGAGCCCTTCTAGTGGTCCTGGATAGAATCCTCGCCATCTTTCTTTTTCATTACTGTAGGTGTTACCTCTGATCACAGTAAATGGTGGGATGTCAGGCATTACTGATTCTTTCATCCATTGTCTGTTAGGGAGGTCTTTTAGAATGCCTTTGAGTTTTTCCAATTGATTACTTGAATGTGGACCTTGTGTTATCTGCTCAGTGTGAGATGACAGTCTGTGTGTTTTGAAATTTGGTAACTTGTTTTCTGTTCCTCTCTCTGGCTTAGGGTCTGTGTATTCATCTAAGGTACCTAGTGGTAACAGATCAAAGAGACCTGGTGGCTTTCTCCACAGTTCCATGTCTTGCCTTCTCTGTGGCCAACTGAATCTCATTCTAAACAAGGAAATTCACAGAACCAACCTAAACTTACTTAAGTTAATCTAAACAGTAACTCATTTGCAAAAACACTGGGAAAATAGACAGAACTAATCATCTATTCCCACTGGTTTTGGTGCTATGGCTATACATGTCAGGAGGGACTCTTACATTAAATAAACAGACACAAAGTAATTCATTTACCTGTCAACTGTAGGTTTCAACTTGTTTGCATGCAGGATGTTTTCTTCCCATGGCTAGAAGAGGAAGAGCAACAAACTGTAATGAAACACGATGGAGGGGTCCAAATAGAAGACTTTAGGGCATGAACACAACTTACAGCATGGTAACAAGTTAGTGAACACAAACAAATTACATACCTCTGTTAGCTCATCAATTCGAGCTCTGTCGAGTCCTACTGGATATGCATTTGATTCAAGTGAAGTCTTTACACCTGGGTATATGAATCCTTGTGCAGTTTGCCATGATTTCCTCTGATTAGAATCTAATGTTTTATCTAAATTGTCGTGAGCAAGTGTCATGGAATGGAAATCTTTGCAATAAGTATAGAGATCCTTCTTGTCCTGTCATAACAGTTGTTCAGAGTTAAGTTGACTTATGAATAAAATCACAAGGTGTGTGTACCAACCAAGGACTGTCTAAGTCTGTTCATTGCTTGAACAGTTGAATTCAATGTCTGAGTGCTGTAGTTGTGAGCTACAGTTGCATTTTCACTGTAACTTCGTATGTGTTTCTTCCTTCGCTTTGTCTGTCCAGCATCTACTTTCAACTATGAAACAGACTTATTTTGCATAATTCACTAATACATATACTAAGAACCTCACGCTGTTTATCTTGACATAGTCTGGCGGTGAGTTCTGGCTGCGCTCAGTGAGAATTTGAAGATAAGACTCATTTTGGTTATCGATGGGAGTCCAGGTGCGAGATGTTTTTACATCTTTCGGCTTCTTTGCGCAAGTCGGATTGTCTTCTTTGTCTTGATCAGATGTAGTTTCTATTGAATTAGAATCAAATTGAACAAGTGACATTCTTTGTATTCCAATTGAAGGGGTTAGCGTATTTGTTGCGTAAACAGTTAATCCCCATTCTACTGTAGGAGTAAGGTGTGATTCATTGTTGTTGAATAGACCTTCATCTTACTGCATGACAAAGCTGCGAAGCCAGATTGGCGGCTTAAGTTAATAAACAGAGTAAGTAACGATGGACACCTAATATGGATTCTGAACATCTAGGAAGAGCCCGATCAGAAAGACGAATGATTTCAGATAATTTATAGGCTTATGCACTGTCACATGCAACACAATACAAATTTTAGTATGTACGTGCTAATACTGAGCTGTTGCAGTAGAATAAGAACTACACAACATGACTTAAGCCTGATTCATAATACGATGCTGACGCTCAGCTGAGCTTCAAACTTCAAAGACACCGCCGTGACAGAGGCAGGATACTTTGATGTTGACACTGACGCTGACGCTGGAATAGGATTTATTTCTATTTCAGCAGTAGCCTCAGCATCAATGTCAGTGTTAGCGTCATATTGTGAACCAGGCTTTACGTTTAGAATGAAACGTGTGCATAGTATATACACACGTAATGAAGCATTAGATTGGGTATGTACTGTGCACCAGTCGCCTTCTGCTTCTGTCTCGAGTAAGTGTCTCTAGTTTAAACTCTACAACTCTGCTATAGAATGTATCTAAGCTGCACTCAAGCCTCGTGATCTTTGGAAACCTTGCCTTTCATTCTAGATCTTGCATTGGTCCATCGCGGCCGTTACATTCATTACGTACTGCTGATTGCTTAGGTACTTACTGGGGTCATAATTGTGTCAAATTGAGATTTCGTGCCATGCATAGAACAATCCTGATACAAAAATCTCATTACTCAGTGTTCAATTTTATTACATACCTTTGGTTTGTAGAGTGTCTGCTGTTTTGACAGGCAGAATGCCGAATTCCCGATTTAGTGCAATGATCATTTCTGATGTTGGGTACAGCTCATTCCTTGACACCTCAGCCAACGTTGTAGATTGTGTAATCTGCCAGATGGTGGCCATTTCAATCTTGCCATAAAAATGTATGTCTTGTGTCTCACCTTGTCTAGAATCGTTAGAGCATCATAACAGAGCTTTGGGATCATGCCTCTGACATATAGTAGCGGTTGACTGACAATATGAGAAATTGGCTCATGTAGTCGAACTTGACACAAATCAACATCAAGATTTGCATATAAACGTTCAGAGAAAGCCATTTCAGAGGAATAGAGAGCTGTGCCAGTTGCATTGCAGTCTGGGTGATGAATTCTTGTCCATATTGCTTGTATACCACGTGTGGCAAGCCCTTCCAATATGAAGATGTGGTTTTTTCCATCGTCAACTTGAAACCCAGTGATAATATCCAGCTGTTTGTCAAGCTTTTGTTCACTATTACAATAAGGCAGTGCACACAGCAATTAATATACACTGACTATGAGATGAGTGCTTTAATTAGATTTGTCTCAGTAGTGAAAGAATATATAACTAGTATACACACTTCAGTTCTAGATCAATATACAGTGAGTGACTGTTTTTGTCACTGGAATATTTGTCTGACCCACTGAAGCTATTGCTCTGACTGGCATTGAAGCTACATGTACATGCAAGACTGTAACACCGGCATGGGAAGCGGGGGATGGGGTGGGGATGAAGCCCCCTCACTCAGTGTAGGAATTGAAATTTTTGTGCCAGTGACTTTTGCAAATCTGTATATGGTCCGGCAAGCGAGGTAGTATTTTTGCTGACTCATGATAAATTGTTAGTTGTGACTACAGTGATGGCCTGCTGTAAATCATCGTTCTAAGCAAAAACGTGAATTGAACAGCCGCGAACACTTTGGTTAAATCAAGGGCCCTTGCTCACTCAGCTGTAATGAATTCAATGTTTACTGCAATGCCATTTTGTAGTAATCTGGCAACTCTGCCCTTGACTTGCCCTAAACAATTTGTAGTCATACAGTTGCACACAGGAATGTAATTCTAATCACCATATACTGACAAATGAGTGTCTCTAGATAACTGTATGGTCAGACTTGCTCAGCTATAGCATTGCAATATCCCTACCTACTGGCAGGGACAGGAAATTCTAATAGTAGGAGTCACCTTCAATCAAGGTGTTGACTGAAAGAATCAACACTTCTGGCTTTCATCTTGTTGTCTGCTATTCCTTCCTCTTCTGATGCATTTGTACATGTACTGTAGTTGCTAAGATTCTGCCATTTAGTCAGCTATAGCTACATGTATGTTTCACATGTGGTTTGGTATTTTGAAATGTATTTTCACATGATTGAAAGGTATTTTAGGACATTACTGTGTGCTATTTTGAGGTCAATAAACTTGATCCAGGTTTGATCAATGGATTTATGGGTGATCATATAACAAGTAAGTGTGGGAAAATCTCAAGCACTCTTCAAGTATTATAATTTTGTAAACTAAAGAGATAATAGATAATTCTTGATATAACAGGTCCAATTTCCATTGTTGTACAGTAGAGTACTGTAATCATTATTTGCTTTTCTCCAAATGTATTGGTTTACATGCTAACTAGCTACAATATCAGCAGGTGTATAGGCAAACAGGCCAAGGTTACGTTAATTCCAGAAAGCAGTGTCCAATAATTGTTTGACAGTTCAAGGAAGGTTGATTGGACATATTTATGCCTCGCCTCCTGTTACATCTCTTTTACTGGAAGATGGCCTAAAAATAACTAGGTGAGCCAGACTCTACACCCACTCAAACAGAGGTTTCCCAGAAAGGTAGTCAAAATATTCTGGCAATCAGAAACAGAAACTATTGTGACCATGGTTTCCTCAAACTCTAGTCTCACTGGCCACCACTGTCTCAAGTCAATCAGTTTTTACCTTTTTTTTGCTGGATGGCTGACGTGTGCAAGCAGCTACTGCTGTGTCCAGAACTTATAGCAGTAGCACCCATACCACATGGCTGGTGGTGGCTTTTGTGAAAGGAAAATTGCAACGTATACTTTCTTGGCACAAGGGCCAAGTGTAACAGCTGAGTTCTGCACATAGATTACGCATTCATTACATGTAATGAAACCTATATGGGAAGAACTGAAAGTTTTGTGTGGACAATGACACACCAGGAGCACACCCCATGCAGCAGGTGCACCCAGCTCCTCCTCTGTACACACACACACACACACACACACACACACACACACACACACACACACACACACACACACACACACACACAAGCAAACAAACACATGCACAAGCAGCACACACACATTGTATGGTTTGTGTGCTGGTCCTGCATATGTGGCCTGATAGTAGTGGTGGTGGTGGTGGTGGTGGTGTGTGTGTGTGTGTGTGTGTGTGTGTGTGTGTGTGTGTGTGTGTGTGTGTGTGCGCGCGCGCGCGTGCATGTGTGCGTGCGTGTGTGCACACTCATTAGGCCACTTCCCATCAAATTACCCTAGATGTGTCTCCATTGGGTACCTGTTTAGGTCTCTCGAACTGTTACAGTATAAACTGGTTAGATTGTACTTTGTTCATCATTTAAAACTTACAATGGAAATAAATGACATATTAATAATAATGGCAGTGGAACTAAACAGTACAATACCTGGACAGTTTGTATGTTGACAGTGCTAGTTCTGCCACTTCTTTTGGAAGGTCACCAAAACCAAATGCAGCAGCATTAATTGATGTCACCTTGGAGATCAGATCATTTAGAAGAGATTTTTCTTGGCATGGGAAAATGTAGATCATGCGGCCATATGGGCACTAAATAAACAAACACATGCACTTGTGTATCCATTAACAAATTTAGCCATATTTCTTACGTGTGGGGTTGTGCTTGTGACTGATTTGGTTATTGTTGGGGTTGCAAGAGTTGATATGAGTGGATGGTCAAGTTTGATCTTCAGCTTGAGTTCACTGCCACTCTCAAGATAATGGCCTGCTGGCATGGGACTGGCATCTACACGTACATGGTATGTATTATGAACCAGAAAGAGAGACATACAAACACACAACTAGTCACAGACAGACAGGCAAACAGACACAAATTGATTTAATTCATACTTGGGTCCCCTGAATGAAAGTCCACAAGAACTTCATCATTAAGATTTGGTCTTGAGCATTGGATGATTGGAGAAGAGAGGCAAAGTAGGCTTGCCCCATGAAGTAACTCAGACAAGTCAAACTTTGCTATGCCAAATGGATCCCATGGTTTCAGTGGACCTTTGTATGGATTATGAGGAGCTTGTCGGCCTGCAGCATAAACAGCGATTCATTTTCTGGAATAGTTGTGTGTGTGTGTGTGTGTGTGTGTGTGTGTGTGTGTGTGTGTGTGTGTGTGTGTGTGTGTGTGTGTGTGTGTGTGTGTTTTGTCATCAAACTGACTCTTCAGTGGTTAGTCAGAAGCTCTTTTTGTACAATTAGCCTCTGCCTCTACACTGTTCCGGCATCCATTCACATGAGCTAACATGCAAATGTATAAACATTGCTACACTGTACAGTGTACCATTAGACATTCACTAATCCATTTAGTTTCAGCAATGAAAGATTGTTTTGAACAAATATTGATGGAAAGGTGTTGATGGTGGCAACCTAATTCAGTTGTTTTGATAAAGATAATGACTGATCAATCATTATTATAATCCTGCAGTTTTACAGGACCAACAAGTACCACCAATATTTGGCTGTCTCTGCAGATTACAAGTCTTGAGATGCATTAACTGCATATACACAGGTTCAATTAAGAGTTGTGGATGTAAATTGCTGTCATCTGATCCTTTCTTTACTTTATGCTATACCTGCAATTAGATCTAAGCTGCCGATCTTATCATCATAGGTCAACTTGCCAAACACTTCTGGCCGCCTCTTCAGATCTTCATACTTCCTATCTCTGTCATGTACTTCAACAACAAATGGTGGTCCACGCAGCCACTCAACTATGAGGGCTTTATCTAGTGTTCCCAAGAGAATGACGCTTGTGTCTTCCCATAGAATATTGATGTTCTGTGGATGACTGCACGTTTTGTGTTCACGTTGTTTGAAGAACTTGTAACTACAGTAAGCTGGGATGCACCTACACAGAGAACAGTTAGAAAGATGAAATACCCATTACCCAATTTTTGTCTTTGTGCCATAGGTTCTGTGTAGGGATGAAGTTGTATAGTGTGGTTTTGAAATGCCATGACATGCATGCACATCAACAGACAGAAAGTTTGGAGGTTAATTAAGTGAATGATGTACTTGTGTAGCTTTGATCTTGGAATATGTATTTATTGATAGATACAGACAGACAGACAGACAGACAGACACACAGACAGACAGACAACAAATGAAGTGCATCGATACACAAAACTGACAATTGAATGCACAGAAATTAAGTGATTACAAGCAATGAGTCAAACTCATTGTTGAGGCTCATCACTCTTCTATTAAATTACAAGAAAATATTCAAAGTTTACCTCTGTCTTAATTCATCATACACAATTGGTTCTTTGGGCATCCTTGTTGCACCCCTCACAATAACTGATATTGGGTTCAACTCCAAGTTCTGTTTCTCACTCATTAGAGGGCCACTGATTGACACTTTAATCTTTGCATCACGCAACTCAGCCGAAGGACCATTCAGTTGAACACTAATCTCCGACTGGCCGGAAAACAGCTGAGCCATTGGAAGCGTTAAGATTGCAATTTCCTGTTTTGTAACATTTGATTGCTCTCCGCGTTTTGATCGCATCTGCCTACGACTCTTTCTTTGATCTTTCTGACCAGTGTCACTGCCTATACTATCAGGAGTGAATGACCGGTCACCTCTGGAAATGGAACCATGTCTATCAAAAGGCAAGTGAGTTGTCTGGAAAGAGCTAGGTGATGGAGGCGAGGGGATGTAGCCCTCAGGAGGACCCAACATGTGCAGCTTGCTCTTTGTGGTTTTCGTTTTGGTTAGCATTGGTAAAGGACTTTGTTGATTGAAATCATGGGTGGTGCTGTGGGTGACGTCTGGTGTTGTTTCTCGACCAGGCAGTTGACCACTCTTGAAGCCTTTTGGTCTGTCAAAGCGAGCACGTGGTGATACCTTGTCTTTGTTGTCCCAAATATGTAACTCGAGTGTGTGGTTGAATAGCAATAGTAGAAGATCTTTGGTCACATCAATTTTTCGACTGTAAATAAAGCAACAACACTACAATTAAACTACATATCACACCTAGACTTTGTCTGCTGTCTGTTTGTCTGATGCTGATATGTTGATCCGTTTCTTTATTCACCTGGTCAATTATTGCTTATTCAATTGTCTGTTTGTGTGTCTGTCTGTCTGTGAAAACATATATTTTCTGTCTGTCTGTCTGTCTGTCTGTCTGTCTGTCCAATACATATATTTCATACATTGAAACTAGTGCACTCACACTAAACTGTAAAACAAACAAGCAAGCCCGCAGGCCCTACGCTAAAACTAACTGCTAACGCCTAAACAACTGAAACGAGTACGACTCAAAATTACATAAGTTACACTGAGCAAGTCTTGAAAGTTTTCTAGTAATTACTCTTGCATTACACCGTTGCAATGCAACGGAAATACAGCACCGCCAGTATACAATGAAGTAGTGCTGTTGTTCTGTCCATCTTCGTTGACTGAAAGGGTTGATAGACTACGTAATAGACTCTGAGATCTTCCACCCCAACAACCAAATGTTTAAACACAACAGGTATACATGTTGAAGAATTCCCAAAAATGTCAAACTGCTGACCATATTTTGTCACTTTCTGCTGCTCTCTTCTAGCTGCAGCTGCACCATCTTCCTTGGAAGCGAGTGATAGGATGTCACCATTCCAAGGATGGGCAAGCAAAATATCCAATTCAACATCAGTGCCAGATTGAGGGTTGAAATACACAATATCTGGACGACAATGGTTGCCATCATATAGGTCCCTAGGCTCTGTTTTGTGAGTAATGTCTGTCTGTCAATTTTCATTTATTGAAACACAGACTCTACATTACATTCTAACACTAAATGCAAACAAGCTACTGAGTTTAACTTTAATTTAATGCAAGCTACTTTGATAGTTTAGTCTTTATCATATATGTTCTCATCGACTTCTTCATGTAAGACATGAGTCAGCTTGTGGAGGATGACTTTAGCGTTACATCGTTGTAAGATTATTGAAAATTTTCCTCCAAAAACCTCTAAAGTCAGCTTCATTTATATAGCCTTCATTGTCTCTTAATCTTCTGGCTAGTTTGTTTAAATAGTTGGTAGCTTCTGATCCCCAAGTTCCATTATGTTCAAATACCAGAGGGGTGAAATTGAGGCTTCATGTATTGCCGGCAAGTTGTTTTCGTATTTGATCATCTTCTTTTCCTCCCTTCTTGCTGCAGCAAAACCTTCCTCTAAAGCTGCCTGCTCTAACGTGTTTCGCTGAAAAGATGAGCCATGGCTACATCAAGGTCAGAGCTACCCCCAGAGTCATACGCAACTATGTCTGGTCTATTCTCATTTCCAAAGTAATGAAGTTGAGGTTCTTTCTCGTGATGAATCTTTAATTTATGTAGGCAAATCTCCATGCATGCCAAACAAAATTCGTCGGGTTTAACTGCAAGAATCTCTTCAGTAGGAATGGTTTCCAGCCATGATCCAGCTCGATCCCTTTGTGCTTATTGATCTAAATTTAGCTGCAGCTCTATCTGATTGTGAAATCGCAGTTGCCAGGCAGAAATTTGCATTTGCCTTATGTAGTTGAATAGATAGTTTCTGTTGTAATTTCTTGTGCTGTTTGACAAACTCACTGTCTGTCTGTCTGTCTGTCTGTCTGTCTGTCTGTCTGTCTGTCTGTGTGGCTGCCTGTCAATAATTATATCCACTCATTTTCAATCATGCACGTTTTACAGAACGACACAAACCTCTGAGACCAAGCAAAATAGACGAGCTCTCCTTCTCTCCAAGTCTTGAGTACCTTCGAGTCTGTGTCTGTGTAAACCTTTGCATTCTTCCCATATGTTATGACGTCAGCTTTGACCAGCTCAACGTCTCCTGGCAAAAGGCGATACTCATAGTGAAAGAAACGTTGGGGCTTGCTGGTCTCTGCGCTTTGCGATAGAATACGTTTTCGCTGACTTTCTCCTTGATTCGTCTGCTCTTCTGCTAGGAAAAAGAAGACGGAAACACTTGAGGCCCTATGCGTGTGATTCTACTGCTTCGTTTGAATGCTTACCAGCTGTAATCGCACTTTCCAACGTTACCGTAATGTCTACCTTGTGCTGTGATGACTTACTTGCTCGCATTGTTACTTTCCCCCCCCCGATCGTGTGGTTAGTAGATCGCCATGGCAACCGCGCGCTAACTTAGGTCCGGAAAGCAAAACATTAAATCTAACTAATGTTGTCTTAATGGCAAGAAAGATTTTCTAGAATATGATTGTTTGTTGTAATATATTTCGACGTTGTCTGATTAGTAAATAGCCTCGATGTCCAGATTGTTGCGCTCAAAATGGAGGTTCTTAGGGCTCTAAATTTGTTGGTAGTTCCTATGATTTCAGCTGCTTGGGAGATGAGTCATACTCAGTTTTCTCCAGAAATCTAACCTCCAGACGAAAACGGATTGGTAGGGCATCTAAAACCGTTTGGTCACCAGAGACTCTCGGAAGGTCTTGTACTAGAATACGACACGGTGCTGCATCCTCGCGACTTCTGCAACTGGGACAAGCACGTCAGCAAAAAATTGCCATGTGTTTTTCGTGGAGCCGTAAAGGAATCTGGAGCGTACAAACTGTGGACAGACAAGTATCTGAGTGAGAATTATGGAGACAATTTGGTTCTATATGAGAAAAGGAGTGAGGATCGACAGAAGCTCGCAAAGAAAATGCTATTGAGGGATTTTATTAAAAAGTACAAAGTAAGGAAAGCAATTTTTATGCTATAACTTTGACGCCTGAAGATATGAGAACGGAAATTCAGGCATAGATCATTTTGTATATCTGTTAGCGTGTCAGTTTGTCTGTCTGTCTGTCTGTCTGTCTGTCTGTCTGTCTGTCTGTCTGTCTGACTGACTGTCTGTCTGTCTGTTTGTCTGTCTGTCTGTCTTTGTCTATTGGACTTATGTGTGTTTTCTGGTTATGAAAATCACTTTGTAGGTGTTGTCATGTTTGCAATGTGAGCCTTTTTGTGAATTCCTGCAAGAATCAAACTTCTCGATGGGATATGGAGGAACTCATTCAGTAATCCGCTATGATGCTGATAACATAATGCATTGCTTAGTAGCTTGTGGAAGGAAAGATTGGATGTTGGTTGCCCATGAAGACAGACAGCTAATTAAATATGGCAGGAGGCAGCCAGTTCCAAGATTCAGGGTTCTCTCTTCTTGATCATAATAAAATAGACATGGAAATGTACCCAGAAGTAGCTAATGTACCATGGCTTTAGACTGCGCCACAACCTGGTGATTGTGTTTGTGCCTGATGTTTACCTACATCAGGTGGGATCATATGGCCTTTACACCATTGCCAAACTTCAATGATACTGGCTGTGATGAAACAACATTTGGCTACACAGATCTGAGTCAAGTGTAGTACCTTCATTAGACATACAAGAAAGGAGCTAGGGCTAGATTGTAGTTGAAATAATATTAATTAATGAAGAACCACAAGTGCTAAACCTTCCACTTAGTTGATGGACAGGCACCTGCTAATTAACCTCAAGAGTGTGAGAAGGGGCAGGACAAATTGACTAGCACATGGGATTGACATCTGGCATGCTATGTGTTGCTACATTCCAATTGGCCGGCCAGCCATCAGTCTGTCCATCCGTTTCCTGACACACTACTGTAACCCTAGGGTATGTGCGCTTTGGGCTAATGAAATTGCTGTGTCTGGATAGTGGCAATGTCAAATTTGTTATGTCACAATGTAAACCATGTCATTCTGTCTATCAAAATAACAGAATAATGTTATTAGTGACTTCTGCATGAAAGATGAGCTTAGATGTCTGCATTGTGTGAATAGTAATTGTCAGTTTGTGTTGGGTAGGTGATTGACTTGGGGTATATGAATCCTGAGCTGCTCAGAGCAAATCTGAGAATAGTTCTCAATGATGAAAAGGTGGTCACTCAAGAGAAGTTTAATGACCTTGTTCTTACTGGAGCAGAAATAGCCGTATCTCCTCAAGATGTATTTGCTTTATTGGATAGACATGGTCGAGGCTATCTCACCGAAGATGATATAAATACTATGCCTTCTGACTTGTTGAAGCAATTTGCACGAGCTACTGATCCACCACATGGTGAGTATGAGGATGAAGAAGAGGAGAGTGAGGATGATTCTGTGAACGTGACTGGTCAAGATGATCACAGTGAACTTTGATTCATGCAAAGTCATCTCATCTATGCTGTATCAGTGATTTATTTTTTCTAATTGGGCAATAACCAATCTGTAGTTTGTTTGTGGCTTTAAAATACCATGGTGTAGCACATACTGTATGTACATGTATATAGCTGGTCAGTCAGACCAATGGTAAAGAATTTTGGCTCTATACAGCATAAGCATTTCAGAGGCTTTATCTACAGGTGTTGGTAATGCATAATGTGTTTGTTTAGTAATCTGTTTGTTTAGCAATCTTTTTGTTTATTTGTTTGCTTGTGGGTATTTCATAACTGGGAGCTGGTACAAAATGTCTGTGCTTGCATCTTTTATCTCTATCTCTGTATGTTGATGTGTCTGTATTATATGTTTGTCCACCAATCTGCCTGCTTGTCTGTCTGTCTCTGTCTGTCTGTCAGTTTGTCAGCAGTCACCTAGTTTGGTCATTTCTAGAAATGGAACCATGTCTATCAAAGGCAAGTGAGCTGTCTGGGTAGAGCTAGGTGAGGGATGTAACCCTCAGGAAGACCCAACATGTGCATCTTACTTTTCGTGATTTTTATTTTTGTTAGTGTTAGTAAAAGACTTTTTTGATTGGATCATGGGTGCTGTTGTGGGTTACATCTCGTGTTGTTTCTTGACCAGGCAGTTGACCACTCTTGAAGCCTTAAGTTAATTAATTAAGCTTTTAGTCTGTAAAAGAGAGCAGGTGGTGATACCTTGTCTTTGTTGTCTCAAATATGTAACTTAAGTGTGTCATTGAATAGCAATACTGTAGTAGATCTTTATTTGGTCACATATCATTGTCTGCTATCTGTTTGTCTGTCTGTTGTTGATATATTATTCAGTTGTCTGTTTGTTTGTCTGCCCGTCTATCTCTGGACTGCTTTGCCTTCACATATTCATAGCATATGTACAAGTAGAGTCTAGATATCGATGAGAATGAAGTATCTGTCTGTCTGTCTGTCTGCCTGCCTACCTGTCTTGTAGAGGGCTAGGCTCTTGTCTAATTTAATTAACGTTGTCTTAATAGCAATGGAAGACTTTCATACGTAGTATTTCGATGTCGCCTGAAAACCGTAGTACACTATACAGTGAGTGTACAGTACTGTATTGTAGAGTTAAATGATGCCCGTTAAATGTCACCCATGGACTCTTAGTGTGCGTTATCGATATTGTAGCGCGAGTGATCAGATGTAGCTAGTGGGCGTATCAGCACAATGCGCGCGCAATTCAACCCTTGCCGCCAAACTACTTCGCGTAGGAGTCACTGGCCGCTTGTCTTTGCGTGCGTAGGAGACTTACCGGTACGCAAACAATAAGATAACAGTGATTATCGCACACTATGAGTGTTTTCTTTTGAAATCTATCTCTGACTTTGTGACTCAGTGATGGAAGACGGACTAGCAATGTTCTTCTGTGAACGTCCACTATGTAAACGCTCGTTTATTTCTGACGCATTACTAAAAGAACATGAAAAAGACCACAGGAAGGTAATTTGGTCTATTCATAGACGTCTCTAGCAGGAACTAGTCTCTAGAGGTATACAGGTGCAGTACAGAGTCTGAGAGTCAGTCTTTTATTGCTGTGACAGTGTAGATATTACTACTGTACACCACAATAAATGTGTTTATATAAAATCTTACAGCTTGACGCCTAAAATGTGGCTAGAGTCTCCTTGATGAGTTTACACATAGGTAGATATCGACCTGTCATACGACTGTAATTACACTGTCTATTTGTCGGTGTCAGTTTGTATGTACGTATGTATGCATGCTCATCTGCCTGTATATCTGTCTGTATGCAGGTGTGTATATGTACGTTTGTACATGACTGCATGTAAAAAGTTGTATTTAGTAGTTTATTGTAAAAATAGTTTGAAACTTAATTAGTTTTAAAAATTGCTTGCAGTTGTTTGTTGGAGACGGAGCGACTCTTTTGCTAAATACACAAATGGATATAAAGTTGTCACGACTTTAATAAAACAGAAAAGTGTATGTATGTATATATGTCTGGTTGGGTTTAAGAGTATACTTCTAATCAAATAGTGGATCAAAGCTTGAGTTTTCGTAGAATGCAACTTGGAGTTCGTATTATTATTCAGTTTCAGTGTAACCTTGAATGACACAGAGCCCTAATTGGTTTTAGTAAACCAAAAATTGTGTATGTATGTAACAGGTAAATTGAAATAGATACTCTTTTCTACAAGACCAATATGAACAATTGAAATGGTTTGGATCTGTGTACACAGTTGAAGTTGGTTCAGAAGGGACTACTGATTGCCAATGCTTCAACTAACCTCTTGAGAAACTTTTCATATTAATATGAAAATGATACGGCGTAAAAATTCTGAATACTGGGAAGACAGACAATTCTGAATTAATGCAGACATGGTTGTATTGTATTGTTAGTTTTTTAATAGCTTTATTCGTGTATTTTCTTGAGAGACTAGACTACATTAGACTGGCATGACTTTGATTCGTTTTGTAGGAAGAGTACATACATTTACCAATGGCTAGAGTTTCTGTTTGCATGGGGTACAAACAATTATGAACAATATATACCTTTTAGTAGGTGGCTTGCAACTTCCTCTGCTGTCTATATGCAAATTTAATTAATTAAACAATGTCAATTGTCTCATTACTACATACACTTCCTTGCAAATCGAAAGATGATTGTGCTTATGCTTAACTGTAATGGCAACCTCAAGCTTTTGATTTGAACCTCAAGCTTGGTAAAGAATAGAACATTAAAATGCTGGTGCTAGTGTCAGTGCAGTCAGTGGGAGCTAGTGTGTTGACAAATAGTAACTAAACCAAGTCCTATTATCTTACCCTATATAGAATGAGCAAGGCACTGCAACAGCTGCAAGCTTACCGTCGTCACATGAAATGCCCTGAATGCACCCAACTATTCAAATCAAAGCAAACACTGAACAGGCACAGAAAAAAGGAGCACGCCACTGTGACTACAAAGGTCATTTGGCACAATTGTTAGAGGAGTCATGTACACGTAAATTTATACGTATGAAAAATCTTACTGATCATCTTGTAAGTGACCACAAGTTAGACCTGGGTGAGTACTAGTAATAGATTTTACCTAAGATTCAAAACTTCATTTCAAGTTGGTATTCTGTGTTCATGAGCACAGGCATACGTGAACTGGAATTTAAAAGTAGTGAAGACTTCTATTCCTGGAAAGAAGCAGAAAAAAGGAAAACTTGCACATATTACCGCACAGAAAGATCAACAAAATCTACACGGACAACTAATAAACATGTTGCAGGGACGCAAACAGGTTTTTAGACACTCTTCTGTGGTTATAGTTGAACATCCTGTGATCATTATAGTACACTTCACTATTACAGAATCATACACTGTCTACTATGTCTGTTGCTGCAGTCATAAAGCCAAACGGGAGAAAGGACCAGAATGTGAGGAAAAAAGAAAGCGAACCAGGGAAGCAAAACGCATGCCAACTGTGCCTGTCAAGAATAAATGCAAAATTCCTTCCATATGGAATGGTAATTGTTTGGTATGTAAGTGCCCAAACCAATCATTACCCAAGCCAAAAAGAGATGCAATATTTACCAATTCCAGGCAGTGTCAAAGAGATGGTTTCACAAAAACTAGCAATGGGTGTGACAACCGAAAGAATTCTTGATGGTGGGTTGTAGCTTTTAATTCCTGTAATGTCACATATTAAAGCTGAAGCTTATTTCTACAAAAGCCAGGTTTGCCAGCAGGCTTCTATTCAGGACAGGCTTCAAGTTTAGATAAGTATTATGCAACAACCATTCTACTCTACTAGTTGTAGCTTCTAGCATGGAATGACTGGTGCAATTCTGTAGGGATGACTTATCAACCTTGGCTTGTATTCAAACTGGCTACCGTGCCAGAGACAATATTTAAAACAATAGCTTCTATTTGAGACATGACTGGCTTCTCTTCAAAGTCGTCGGCTTTAATATGCAACATTATGGTGTATTGTCTGGTCTGTTATAGATAGTTAAGTTAAAGCTGTTTTTTGTAAAAGATAGATGGAGTGGCATAGGCAACAGATGTGAGAGATCATCATTCAATGAGCTTGTGAAACGAGAACACTTTCTACAGATCCTGATGAAGACACTGCAGAGAATGATTGTGAAGCCAATCATCCAAACAGCCATCCTCAAGTTCAGGTCAATAGTCAAAACCCAACAGTTCTTTCTGTACCAGCAGAAGACCCGCAAATATCTTCCAAAGGTGACTACAATTACTAGAATGAAACAGCAGAAACAATTATTTTTATGTCCATATAACCTTGTTATAGTGACATGTAGTCAACAGTCAAACAATTAATAATTTATTGATCTGACAGTAGTATAAATTACTAATGATCTGAATAATATCAGGGCTACTTGTAAGTATAGGTTATAGACCGGTGGCGAGTGTATAAACGAAATATACCCCACTCTGCCCATGTTGGCACGAGGGCGAAGCCCGAGTGCTAACGAGCTGGGCGCAGCGGGGTGTATTCGTTTATACACTTGCCAGAAGGTCTATAACCGGCTTGTAGCACTCAGCAGAGGCGTTGATATCCTTGCACAAACAATTCACATCTTGATAAACCAGCAGCCCAGGCAGTTATACGGCCCGATTTATTGACCGGTCAATATGTAGCGGAAGTGGGATATGTCACTTATTGTAAGCGAATACTGGACAGTGATTGGCACAGACGAAGCTAGGGTGCTACAATAATTATTATTTAAGGTAAACCATTTCAATGTGATCAGCCGAATTTCACATCAGACAAATTCTAGCTGAACTTTACTAATAATAACAGTCAAGAATAGATTATCTATTCTATTCCAAGTAAGACCAAAAAGTCAGAATTCACTTTTCAAACAGCTATCAAATTTTCAACAAAGCTACACAAACATCCTGACCATTAATTCAACTAATTAAAAAAACATTCAATATCTGTCTGACCAGTTGTAATTGGCTCTGACAATTGATCCAGTATTGAAGCGACTTACCCATATTTTTTAAATAAAAAGTTAGATGCAATAGTTCATTGTACACCAACTGACATAGACAAGCAGATGATCTTTGGACTATGTAGTTTAGATGTCCTAGTAGTGAAATAAGGAATTATCATAATATTACTTGGCAGACAGATAGATAAACAACACTATAAAGAGACTAACTAGGTGTTATGCTTTGCAGCAAGTGCAACACAACTCAATTTGGTGACAACACTTTGTCACACGATATGCCAAAGAATTGAACAAGGCAATTTTAACATTATGTATTTGCCAAATGTACTGTCTCACCTCACAAGCAGAATTAACAAGCAGACTTGATCAGCATACACCATCTACAGCAAGTCAAAGGATTTTACAGAGTGTCAGCAAAGAAAGGCAGAAAACGAAAGACAGATGTGTTATAGTATCAGAGCTCGCCTTACGAGGTGTTTCACATATAGCCAACTTGTATGTTTGTCAACTTAGAGCTCCAGACCTGCAAGAAACAAAAAAGGATAAAAGATATTGTCCATAGGGTAAGTTTCATAGTTAGTTCTAATTAATGACATTTCATGACATTGCAATAAAAGACCTGTTGACAGGACACAGACCATTTCCACATGTTGACTGATGATGAACCTGAAGCATCTGAATGTTCCGTGGTAGGCATTGTACATCTACAGTTTGTTTGTTTCAACAAACCAATTTGAAAGATAGCACCTGTTCATTGCATTACAGGTGTCTGATCATACTTATGCAAGAGCTAGTCCTGCTGCTGTAAGCAACAATACCTCACTACATAAAGAAGACTTCTTCATAACTTACGTTCATGTAACTGTAGGTAATTGATTATACTCATGGACTGACTGGCGACACATCTACAGTGATCAGAAGACCTGTTCCTACCCCTCATCGTGTGCAAGTTGGCAAAGGAACAAAGATTGATTGGATAACAAAAGAAATGTGAAAGCACATGGAAAAACGCGGAAACAATCAGTTTGTATAATGTGGTTTAATTAATACATCAGCATTCCTGTGTAACATCTAGTTATCTAGTTGAATAGTAGTTTACTATGTTTGTTCCACAGTATTTCAATCCTCTCCAATTTATCAACAGAACACACATTCTAATTGCTATTTATTTATTATTTGTAAACATTTGAGACATCTAAAACATCACATACACGCACACACGTACGCACACAAAATAACAGTTAGCTTGGCTGCTACCAGAGTATACTTTGTATTAGATGTTTACATGCACAATCCCTATGCTAGCTAAACTTACACGCAACTCGCTTCAAAAGTTGATAATAGCAGAAAGACCTCCGACGCCAACGAACTTAGGTGTACGTGTACAGCACTGTACACCAGCGTTGTGCGATAATGAAAATAATTGGTATTGCCGATTATTGCCGATTACTTGAAGTCAGTATCACGATTTATCGATTAATCGGTAAGTCTGACCTCGTATTTCATTAATGCTCATTTACACACACCTTCACAATTTTACACAACAGCACAGCTCCATTCGAGATCATAGTAACACAGTGAAGACTCTATCAGGCAATAGTTACATAACTACTGCAAGTTTTCTGCAAGGAAATCCGAGGCACTCTACGGCACTAACCGGCTGCATGTCTTTAGCAATGAAGTAGGCAACGGCGTCAGTGATCACAGAGGCTCTCTTACTGGATGTTGGTAGCTTTGCTGCGAGTTGGAATGGACTGACGAATGCAGCTTTCTCTCCTACAGTAGATGACATCGAGACGGCCTGATCCTCTTGCGCACGTTTCTCCTTCTGCTTCGCGGGATTTGAGTCTCTTGAGAGACTTGTTTTCATAAACACTAGCGGGTGACGAGATTTCATGTGAGCGGCCAGGTTGGTGGTGTTACCACAGTACTTCAGAACGGCGCCGCATTTGTTGATGGTGCATACAACCTATAGACAGAGCGAAGCCAAAACTGCAATGGCGAAGAGTACCGCCAGACATGCTGCAAGATCTATTACGTGTTTCGGATCCTCAATCTTCCCGTTTTCACCACGGAAGCCAAAGTACCGCCAAACTTCGGAAGAGCACTGCCTAGGAGGCAGGAGACCCGCTTCTTTCAAGTAATTTCTGTCTGGTACTTCCCTTACACTCATTTGAAGTCAAGACTAACAGACACTGCACTGAGCAAACGACCTACACGTGACGACTGAATGCGCATGCCCGATTAATCGATAGGGAGTTCCCCGGCCATCGATGCCTTATCGATGCGTCACAAGCAATCGATAAATCGAATAATCGATTTAATCGCACAACGCTGAGCTGCTGTACACCATGCATGATGCTGTACGTAAGTTACACTCAGTGCGATGTGATGCGCGCTACAACGTACGGGTACGCTTTGAACACGTGCTATGTAACGCACACTAAGAGTCCATGGTGACATTTAACGGGCATCGAGTTAAATAACCTCGAGTTCCGGATTGTTGCGCTCAAAATGGAGGTTCTTGTGGCTTTGCTGGCAGTTCCTACGATTTCAGCTGCTTGGGAGATGAGTCCTGCTCACTTTCCTCCAGAAATCCAACCTCCAGACGAAAACGGATTGGTAGGGCATCTAAAACCGTTTGGTCACCAGAGGCCTCCGGAAGGTCCTGTAATAGAATACGACACCGTACTGCATCCTCGCGACTTCTGGGACAAGCACGTCAGCAAAAAATTGCCATGTGTTTTTCGTGGAGCTGTAAAGGAATCTGGAGCGTACAAACTGTGGACAGACGAGTATCTGAGTGAGAATTATGGAGACAATTTGGTTCTGTATGAGAAAAGGAGTGAGGATCGACAGAAGTCCGCAAAGCAAATGCCATTGAAGGATTTTATTAAAGAGTACAAAAGCGAGGAAAGCAATATTTATGCTGTAACTTTGACGCCTGAAGATATGAGAAAGGATGTTCAGGTATAGATGGTTCATTGTATGTCTGTTTGCTTGTTTGTCTGTCTGTCTGTATGTATGTATGTATGTATGTATGTATGCAGTTGAAGATTGGAAACATCCAGGACCTTTGGGTCAGAGTTCGAGTGCGGGAGGGCCACATACATAAGTTCCCTTGGGCAAGGAACTAACATACAATTGCCTCTCTCTCCGGAGTGTCAGGTTCTGTCCAAGAAGCAAAGAAGAAGTTACATATAGACAGTGACTGCTGATAGTGTTTCAATTGTATACTAGTATCGTAGAAAGTATGGTAGAAAGTATCGTAGCAAGTACTTAGTAGTGTCTGCAGTAACCTGGGCCCTAAGGGTCCTTGTAACAAAAAAATGTATGTATGTATGTATGTATGTATGTCTTTCTGTCTGTTTGTTTGTCTGTCTGTCTGATTTTGGCTATTGGACCTATTCGTGTTTTCTTGTCTTATGAAAATCACTTTGTAGGTGTTGTCATGTTTACTATGTGGGACTTTTTATGAATTCCTGCAAGAATCAAACTTCTGGATGGGATATGGAGGAACTCGTTCAGTAATCCACTATGATGCTGATAACATAATGCACTGCTTAGTAGCCGGCGGAAGGAAAGATTGGATGTTGGTTGCCCATGAAGACAAAGACAAATTAAATATGGCAGGAGGTGGCCAGTTCCAGGGTTCAGGATTTTCTCTTCTTGATTCTGATAAAGTAGACATGGAAATGTACCCAGAAGTAGCTAATGTACCATGGCTTTGGACAACGTTACAACCTGGTGATTGTGTGTTTGTGCCTGATGCTCACCTACATCAGGTGCGATCATACGGCCGTGTAATATCTGCAACAGTGTTGTTTACACCATTCCCGTACTTTAACGATACTGGCTGTGATAAAGCAACATTTGGCTACACGGATCTTAGTCAAGTGTACCTTCATTGGACATACAAAAAAGGAGATAAGGCCAGATTGTAGTTAACTTTAATTAATTAACTTGCAATGTCTGGATGGTGGTAATGCAAAATTTGTTATGTTACAATATAGTCCATGTCTTAATTAATAGTATTATATTGAGTAGTGACTACTACACGAAAGATGAGCTTAGATGTTTACATTGTGAGAATAATAATTTTTTGTGTTGGGAAGGTGATTGACATGGGCTATATGAATCCTGAGCAGCTCAGAGCAAATCTGAGAACAATTCTCAATGATGAAAAGGTTGTCACTCAAGAGAAGTTCAATGACATTGTTCTTGCTGGAGCAGAAATAGACGTATCTCCTCCATATCTATTTACTTTATTGGATACACATGGCCGAGGTTATCTCACTGAAGATGATATAAATACAATGTCTCATGACTTGTTGAAGCAATTTGCACGAGCTATTGATCCACCACATGGTGAGTATGAGGATGAGGAAGAGGAGACTGAGGATGATTCTATGAATGTGACTGGTCATGATGATCATGATGAACTTTGACTTATGCAAATTCATTTGATCTCTGCTAGGTTATTTCATCAAATTAGGCAATAACCAATCTAGAAATGACCACGTGACTTTAGGTGTAGTAGTTTTCAATGAAATGAGTTTGAGACTTATTTAGATATCTGAAAGTTTGTACAGATGGAACTGTGTGTGTCTATTATAACTACACAGATGTTCTAGTGGCTTGCCATTAGTGTAGCATATAATGTACATTTTTGGTCAGTCAGACCAGTGGTAAAACATATTGGCTCTATGGCATAGGCATAAGTGTTTCAGAGGCTCTAGCTACAGTTCATGTTGGTATGCATGTGTTTGTTTAGCAATCTGTTTGTTTATATCTATGATACAAGGACAGACGTTTTTGTAAGCCCGCAGTCTATAAAATACCCACAAGCAAACAGATAAACGTGTGTGTGTGTGTGTGTGTGTGTGTGTGTGTGTGTGTGTGTGTGTGTGTGTGTGAGTGAGTGAGTGAGTGAGTGTGTGTGTGTGTGTGTGTGTGTGTGTGTGTGTGTGTGTGTGTGTGTGTGTCAGTGACATGTACAGTGTGTCAACCAGTCTGCCTGTCTGTCTGTCTATCTGTCTGTCTATCTGTCTGTCATCACTCAAAGATGTCGGTTTACTAGTCAACGAGAAAAGTGCGAGTTGTTCAATACATCAGATTCTGTACAATCTTTTGGTTCTGTTCCTGTGGTCTCACATGGCACAGAGATTCTAGGGATTCCCATCGGCTGCCACCAGTTTGTGCAAACTAGATGCTCCAAGATTGCTAATTCAGGTCACGCTCTTTGCTCAGAGCTCGTAAAGTTGAGGTGCTCTCAGAGTGCAACTCTCTTGCTAAGATTTTGCCACGTGACTTGGATGAACCAAATAGCTAGGTGCGTGTCTCCTTATTCTTTTGAATATGCTGCAAAACTACATGATGCCATGACCCGGTCTACCTTTGTCCAGATATTGGGCTTGGACTCTATTGATGATTTCACCTGGAATCAAGCCTCATTAAACATCAAATTGGGTGGGTTTGGCTTGTCTGAAGTCAACAAGAGTAAATGCTCGGCATACGTCTCTTCATGGGCTCAATCTGTCAGAGATTTGCCTAATCGCTTTTCCTCACTTTCACAACGTATTCAAGATCTGGTGGAAAACGATTCCACATCCTCTTCACTTGGCTTCGACATTCATTCAGCTGTCAAGTCCTTGCCTCCAGTTAGATTAGGAGACGATGAAACACCAGGCCTTAATCATTGTCAACCCTTTCAGCTACAAAGGGTAAGCTTCAGCACAATCTAAGCTCAGAAATTGGCCTTTTGAGTGCAGCTCATTGTCTGTCTTCTGCACCTCATAGAAGGGATGCTGCAAGATTATGTTCTGCTCAAGGTAGGGGGTCTGAGGCTTGGTTAGAGGCCTTACCATCCTCAGATAGGTACGCATTTATCGCAAAGGATTTCCGTCTAGCGTCCTATCTGAGGCTTGGTCTACCAATGCTCTTTAAGTCATGCATAAACAAATGTGAATGTGGAGTAGAATTGGATGGAACTGGGTATCATCTCACCTGCAAGATTGGGGGAGGACCAGTCTGGCAACACGATTCTGTAGTGTCAGGATGGTGCAGTTGTTTGAACGAGCTCCAACTGCACCATCGCAAGGAACCAAGAGATCAATATACAGAATCTGAGAATCGCCCAGATGTTTTAATGTATAATGAAACAAGTACAGAGTTGGACGTGAGCATGGCTCACCCTTGGAGCAAAGACATTCTAAATACAGCATCTAAAGAGGCAGGCTATGCAGCTGAGAGGCGTGAGATGAGAAAGAAAAGCAAATACGAACCTCTGTCTGTTCAGGACGGCACAACACCTAACTTAGTTCCTCTGGTCTTTGAGCACTTCGGGTTCTGGGGACAGGAGGCTGATAATTTTCTGAACTCACTCTCAAAGAAATCAAGGATTCGGAAGGCAGAAGTACTGAAGCCAACTTCAGGACGAGATGGCGTAGACAGATTTCTATAATTATCCAGAGATGTAATGCTAGAGTTATATTAAAGAAGATAAGTAGATTGCACGTAGGTAAGATAGATGATTTTTTCTTTGATATAGACATTCAACACTATGTTCATTAGGATAATACTGTAGCTATGACTTCAGACATTTCAGTAGTTTTTGCTAATGCTTAGGATACTTTACTTCTGCGATTAACTGTTACATTTACAGTTTGGGAGAGAATAAAACAATCTGTCTGTCTGTCTGTCTGTCTGTTTGCCAATCTGCTCGAATGCAATAATCTATTCAGTTGTCTATTGTTTCATTACAACTCTTTTTCTCCTTTTCTAATTGCCTGTCATTGATTTATATCGCCCATCCGTGCTAACGTGCGCGGGGTTTGACTTTCAAAAATATGATTCGTCACAAGTTAATTTCAATGATACCCAGAGCCTGTGTCTTCCTAAGCAAATCGTACGGAGAACCCGCTGTGAAACGACCGGACACGCAACATACGCCTACTGCCAGCCAGTAGGCGATTGAATATCGACTTGGTAACTGTTAACAGAGACACACGAGTTTATCATCTTCTGTTCTCGTCTGGCATTATCATGAAAATCGAAAAGAAACCTCAGAGGACATTATCAGAGTTGGTAGGTGATAGTACGTTGTACTGTGTTTTGTGGGCCCCTTTTTCTTATCACCCGACCGCATGCGCATCTTGTTTGTGTACGTTTCTTTGCTTGTAGCCGTTTGGGTGCCAAGAATTGATAGAGAAACTAAAGAATTGTGACGAAGCCGTGTTGGATAGGCAGCTGAAGTTGTTAACCACGTGGAATTACGGAAAGGTCTATTGCGAAATTGAGATTCTCACGTTACAGAGTGACATCCGGGAATGCTGTTCATTTTCAGTGTGAGCTCTATCATTGGATTGACGTGCTCAATCGTTTTGATGAGATCCTGGAGAGAGCATGGAAGAGTGAAGATTCGAAGAAAGATGATTGTGTGAATTTGTGTGTTGGTACGACTGACCACAAGGTGAAGTGATAGAAGTGAGTGTGTGGGTGTATTGTTATGTTGGATGCTGTTTCTAGGAGATTAAAGGCCTGGTTGTGTCAGTTTTGAAGTTTTCTGCTCTCTTGATTGAGCACTCTTATGCCCGGCATGTGTACAACTCGATGGAGGTTCGGAGACTAGTTATGTGTCATTGATATAAGTGATAATATAGGAGTTTTGATCAGAAAACAATTTCTATGATAAATTGTCTTTTTGTCTCTTTATTTGGCCGTCTGTCTGTATCTGCATGTATGTATGTATGTCATAGTGGTGTGTGTGTGTGTGTGTGTGTGTGTGTGTGTGTGTGTGTGTGTGTGTGTGTGTGTGTGTGTTTTGAAGTTTATTGCCAGAAAGACATTGTTTTTACAGACATTACATGAGCAGCTGTCAGTTAGACTTTGGACATATAATAGCAAAATGATTTTAGGTAGATTAACATTCAGTTTAAAGTATAGCTCGTTTGATTAGACTTTCTCACTTAGGTGGGTTACAGAAAAATAGATATGTACCATGTGGTATGTGTGTATGTATATATGTTGACATGAGGCATAAAGGAACAGCGGTGGACATGCCAGCATGTATATATGTACAGTATGTCTGTTTATTGTGCCATTTTTCTGATTTATTCATTTATACGCATCTATCTTTGCATGTTAGTTTGGTTCATGCATCTCAGATCTGTGTGTCTACTTGAGAACAGGACTGCTTCACCATGGGTGTCTCTATATCTGTCTGTCTGTCTGTCTGTCTGTCTGTCTGTCTGTCTGTCTGTCTGTCTGTCTGTCTGCCTGTCACAATACGTATATTTTCAAACATTGAACTATTGTACATCAACTGTAAATCACTAAAGTAAAGTCCATGTCTGTCTTGTCTGTCTGTCTTTCCGTCTGTCCGTCTGTCTGTCTGTCTGTCTCTATGTCTGTTTGTCTGTTTGTCTGTCTTTCATTTATTGAAACACAAACTCTACGTTACATTTCTAACATCAAATACAAGAAATCTACTGAGTTCAGCTTTAGTCTGTGCCTGTTTTTCTGTCTGTCTGTTTGTCTGACTGTTTGTCATTTAGTACATATATTTTTAACCTAAACCAGATTTGCAAGAAATGTGAAGCTACAACTAAAGTCTGTCTACATCTGACCTACTACACACGTGTTGTGAGGTAAATGTTGACTAATGTTTGTGTTGTAAATTGTAGAGTCTTGTGACTTTATTGGGATCAACTGATATGGATGTTATCATTGCTGTCTTGAACCTTCTGTACGTATTCAGCAAACGTTCCAATTTTCTTGTCCGTTTGTCTTCCGATCAGCGCCACTCGCTGCAAGTTAGATTGAACCATTTGGCGGAGTCTTGGGGTGGCAAAGAAAATGGCTTTGGACTTGCTCAGTGCTGCACAGACAGACCGATCACAGTGAGTGACTATTATAGGTTCTAATGTTGTCTGTCTACTTGTCAATTTGTTTTCTGTTTGTTTGTTTGTGTGTCTGTTTGTTTGTTTGTCTGTTTGTCTGTCTGTCTGTTTGTTTGTTTGTCTGTCTGTTTGTTTGTTTGCCTGTGTGTCTTTTGAATTGAATTATTTTATACTGTCAATGATCAGTTGCATACATGTAAGTCTTACTTTGTTTTACCTTTTCTTTCCTTGTTTGCATCTCTCACTTGTCTCTTGTAATTGTCTCTATGTTTTTAGGAGTTCCCGGAGACTGCTACAACGCTGCACTTGGAATTTCATCGTGAACCCACGAACTCTGGTGTCGTTGAGTCTACATCGCTTTGCACAATCCACTTGGAACATCTTGAGCAGGTTAGACCGACTGTTTAGATGTTATTGTACATGGAGATCAGATAGTAAACAGTTAATGTTGTATACAGTTGGTCGAGTCACCTGTTGAAATCGTGAGGTATCTAGTCAGGCAATACAAAGTACCAGAAGAAAAACAGGTAGTCAATAAACATTACTGCCATTATTTCTGTAGATTTCTATAATAATTGTATGCTCGTCAGATGTCTTTGCTATCTCATGTTCGCTTGGCAAAGTACTTTCCTGATTTTTCAAAGCGAATTCAATGTGTTCAGTCTCGTCTTCAAGCCATCGCAGTTCTTGGTAAGAGGAGAACGAACTTGGGTGAAACTTTCAAAGTTGTGTTGGTTGTGCTTAATGCCTTTGTCTTGTAGTCTACTCGAATGCCGGCGCCGATGTCGTCACGCCTTTGCTGTACGCAGGATTCACTGAAGAATTGGTGGAATTGCTGCTGCTGGAAGATCGTAGGCTAATTGTAAGACGGTCATGTTGCTTTATTGGTTGAAGGGTGGCATGTTAGCTAATTGCCCTTCATGTCTGTCTGTCTGTCTGGCTTGCTGTTTATCTGTTTGTTTATTTGTTTTTGTTTGTATCTGTTTTCTAATGTCTGTCTTTTCTGTACTCGTGTCTGTCCAATACATGATATAATAATATGTCATGACATACTGCCTGTTTTTTGCCAATGTGTATCTTTGTTCAGTGTTGTTTGTTCTGTAGGAAGTCAGGGCTGCTGCTCTTCGAACGCTGACGTCTATTATTCATCTGGAGAGAAGCCCCAAGTATGAGGTGCTTTGGTGTCGTGTGTATCTGTGAATTGACGTATTTTTGAGTAGACTAAACAACATCATTGATGCCACGGGGGCTGCCAATTATCATGGGTTTCTGCCAACAGTGGCCAGAAATTGTGTTGCTGCCATGACTGGTAATAACAAACCACTGACAGACGGACGGACAGATGGATGGATGGGGGACAAACAGACGGACAGACAGACAGGCTGATGGATGAATGGATGGACAGACAAATAGACAGAAAGACAGACGTAAAGGGTTGAAACTATAGACATTTGTCATTGGGTTGATACTTTCTTTAGATCCTGCTGTTGAGTCTCATCCCTTGAATTTCTCCACTGCTCTGTTCTCATTCATCTACCATTTGGCCAGTTTGGATTCCGGAGCAGGAGCACTCTTGTCGTGTGGCATCCTGGAAACATTATTGAAAGTCATTAACTTTAGACATCAGGATCAGAGCCATCTTACAGTAAGTACTATTTTGTGAGATGTTGGGTTTTCTTCAAATTACAGCTGATCCGGTGAGGAATGTGATATTAGTTGTGTGTGTTTTTGTGTGTGTAGTTTGTGACACGAGCTGTGCGAATCATTGACCTGATTACCAATTTGGAAATGGGTGCCCTTCAAGCACAGAATGGCTTGGCAAGCCTGATCGCACGACTTCAGGTTGGCTGTTATTTGTTGAATGTGATAATGCATTTTGGATTGATTGATACAGAATGACAGCTTGCATGCAGACGGCTAGATAGACAAACGAGTGGATAAATGAATGGGTGTGCAATTGGTGGGCAGGTATGCTAAACAGTCAGGTAGCACTGTTTTCCCTATGATACAGTTTTTGTGTACATGTATGCAAATTTGGAGTTTTGTGTGCAAGCTCCAAGTTGGCAGTTGTCTAGGAAGAACCTGAGCTAGTCATTAAAGTTTTTTGTATTAGCAGTTAAAGGATATAGAAATCTTTATCTATGAGTTGCATATAGTCATCTGCTCTCTTTCAGTATGATGTTGATGAGTGTCGGAAGATACAACCTTTTGAACTATCCAGCGTTTCGGTTGGCTCCACTGCTAGTAGCCAAGAACTTGCTGCCATGGACTTGGAAGCTGCAGCTAATGAACCAGAATCAGAATCGCAACACAGCGAACAGCAGTCTCTTCAAGATCAACAGCAGAAAGTTGGAGATCAATCACTAGATACAAAACCTGTAGACTCACATGATCAGCAGGAAGTAATGGAGACAGATGAGCAGGGAGCTGCTGTTGTGGAAGAGAGAATGGAGGACGAAACTGGCCGTAGTTCAAGTGTTTCTGTCATGAAACTTACTTGTTTGCCTCAACGGGCGGCTCTAGTGAAGTCAATTCTCAATTTTTTGAAAAAATGTATTTCTGATTCTGCATTTGCTGATAGTATTCGAACAAGTTAGTAGTTTGTTGTGGTTTATGTCTATTTTTCTTAGTGTTGTTTCGTTTAGTGATGGATAGTTCTCTTCCCTCATCTCTCAAGCATATCATCAGCAATGCTGAATTTTATGGATCTGCACTGTACTATCTTGGTCAGTCACAATCTGTACATGTTGTTTCAGTCTAGTCTTTTCATTTATCTGTTGATCGGTTTGTTTGTACTTTTTCATTTTTGTGATAAGGCTTGCTTGCCTGTCTAGCTGTAGGTTTGTTTGTTGGCTTGGCTGTCTCTGTTCATGTACAAAATTCCTAATGGAAGTAAACTGAATTGATATGTATTTCATTAGCTACTGAAGTTGTAACAGCTTACATCTTCCATGAACCATCTCTTCTGTCATCACTGCAAGACACAGGGCTTACGGGAGTGATGCTTAACTCACTGATTATGAAAGATGTTTGTTTCCTTTGTTTCTGTTGTACATTTTTTGATATATGTATTTGTTGTTTACCAGATTCCTGCTACTCGAGATGTTCTTGGTTCTCTTCCTAACATGCTTAGTGCTTTATGTCTAAATGCTCGAGGTTTGGAGGCGTTTGTGAACTGTAAGCCATTTGATCAGCTATTCAAAGTGATGCTGTTACCTGAATACTTGCCTGCTATGAGAAGAAGGAGAAGCACAGATGACCTGGGTAAGAAAATAGACATTAGGTAGACGCCTTAAGATGTGTGAATGTTTTGTATTGTCAGTATGCATCCTTTAACTTAACACACACACACACACACACACACACACACACACACACACACACACACACACACACACACACACACACACACACACACACACACACACACACACACCACACACAGACACACACACTCTTGGTATTATGCCGATGAAACTTTGTGAGGTGCATGAAATTCCTAGCGACATCAGTGATGGATAAACAACTGTTGTAGTGATTGTAATGCACCATCTCTGCTCATTAACCAGAATATCAGCAAATGACTTTTATTTCGGCATTAAGTACTGTACACATGCATGCCAATATTGGTTGTTATTCTAGTGAAGTTACTAATTTACTGTAACTACTCAAGTAGGTGCCAGTGTCAGTTATTAAATGAACATTTATTCACTGATTGTGCTTGGTAAGTGCCATAGGCACTTATTTGGGCATAGGTGCTTTTTACTGCCCTGGAGTGGCACTAGAGGCAGGCATTTATTTGGTAATTTATGGTACTATGACAAACAACACAGCTGCAATGTTGTTTATGTAGATGACACTGCTACTAACCTTGGCAGTGCAATGGATGAGCTCATGCGGCACCAGCCAACACTGAAGTCTGATGCGATGGCTGGTATAGTGAAACTGCTTCAGCAGCTGTGCGAAATGGGTCGAGACCCAAAATGCACTGTCAACACTCAAAACGAAGCGTCCAGATCTGACATGGAACAATCAAGTGGTGGCCATGAACGCCAGGGAAATTTAGGAACAACAACAGATGATGAAGATGAAGACGATATTCCTAGGGATGCTGTGAACAGTCAGAGAGCTTCACCACAACCAGAAGCTGGGTGAGGTTTTATTGAAATTATATTGGAGAGAGTAAGAGTGAGACAGAGTGTGTTGTTAGGCAATTGGAGCCATCATCGAAGAAGGCAGTTCCATTGCTCGATTATGCTCATAATGTGGTAAGTGTAAGCTGCAAAGTGTGTTGTGTAATAGTGTACATCTGGGTGTTATACAATAGTACAATGGGACTTACTATATGCAAGATTGTTATTGACTTATTTTTGTTGTTTGTTGTAGATTCGCTTTCTCTTTTCGATTCTTAACAATAATGCTACTGATGATCACTACCGAGAATTTGTGCAACAGAAAGGTCTAGACCCTCTTCTAGAAATTCCATCACTTCCGAACATGCCTATTACGTTTCCCATCTCACCTGCTTGTCAGTCAGTAGCCATCACTTGCAGAGGCCTCTTATCAGTTGCTGTACAACCAGAAGCCTTCACCCAGTGCATTCAACGTCTCACGGATATTCTGTTGAAGCTCAACGATGCTTGGTCGGGGCACCACACAAATGGCTCTGTTCTGCTTCATGAACTAGCATCTAGTGCTAATCCAGCCATTGCTCTTGAGTCGGCACAGATGTCACCTCTTCTTCATTGCATGGTATCTGCTCACTCTTATATCAACATTCTGTCTGTTTTGTGTAAAGTAACACAAAGTGACTTGAAAACTTTAATGATAACGCAATGGACTAGTAGAGCAGGGTTGGCTCTTCTTGGTCATCTCTCAACCTTATGTCGTTCTCTCATATGGGAGTGCACAGTACTTTTGGCATTGTGTACTCCAGGGCACATTCCGGAAGATTCTGACTTTGGTATGGACGATATACGGAAACTTGTTCCAGAATTTGACAGACGAACAGCGAGTATGCTTGCTGAATCAAATGTTAACGAGACTACAAAACAAGAGGCAGCAACTGAGGGTTCATCATCATCAGTAACTCCAGCTGCAGGTGCCGTATTAGAGCAGCTTATAGAGCTGGAATCAGGAGCAAGTGGAGGTCCTGGTGCATTGAGAGGCGAAGAGGGAAGCGAGTTAAGTGAAAAGATGCCAAAACTCTCTCCTCAACTTGCAACCATCATAAAGTACATTCGGCCTTTGTTGACTGTTGCATCTCGTCTTGGACGCAGTGTTTCTGATATTTATTCTGTTCTTGTACGGCTCTTTGTCATTCCGCAACACCAACCAAGACGACATAGACATCCTCCTACTCCGCCAAAGCAACCAGCATGGGAATGTGTATCAGTTCTCACAAAAACATTAGTAGATGGTTTTACATGGCTACCACCAGATTTGGCACCTACCCCAGGATTTAGGTGAGATGTGAGCTTAAGGATGTGATGTGGTCTTGCTGTCTGTCTGTGTGTCTGTCTGTTTTTGAAGTTTTGGAAACCTACATACTGTTATGTATTGTGTCATTTTGTAGATTAACGTTGTTGTTGTGCTTTACGGGACTAACATCATCAATGCTATTTGATGAACAGAAGTCACCTTACCACGTCATGCTCAGACAGTTTACATCACTTGGTGGTGTGGATGCTCTATTAGCGTAAGAGTCAAATTTATTATGTGTCAAGTGTTTGCATGACAACTATTACGATGCAGAATGACTCATGCATTGTCATTTTGTTACTTGGTTGTGTCTTGCTTGATTTGTGTTTATTTGAATTCATTTTAGGGCATTTAACTGGGCTGTTGATGCTGGCAAAATGGATTCTGTGGATTCGGCAAGAAAAGCTTCACTTTATGGTGTTGCTTATTATGCTTGCTCATTACAAATAAAGATGTTGATTTTTTACTGTATACAGAGGATGCTGGTGAATTTGTTGACATGTGGCTCTTTCTAATGGAACGCATGGTCAATGTTAATTCTATTCTTGATTCTCCCCATGCATTGCTGGCCAGCTGGAAGCCTCCTAAGAAGTTTGATCCTCTTGCTTTCCTTGTAAAAACGCACAAGGTGAGTGTTCTGTCCATACTGTTTGTTGTCTGATTAGGTATATTTGTGTCAAAATGATGGGGCAGGTTGCATTTTCTGCTGTTTCAACTCTTTGGGGCCAGAAACCAGTACGTGAAGTTGGTCAAATGTCAGAGGCCGTTTTACAGATATTGAGTCACATAATGAAAGGAGAGTCTCAAATTCGACAGAAGCTTGAGAAACAAAGTACTGATGATCAGCCGACTGACGGTAGTTCAAGTGCTGCACAGCCTGATGTCACTGTCAATGAATCATTTCTTCGAATGGTTAGAGTGAAAACAAATAGACAGATAGACAGACAACTAGTTGGGTAGATGAATTGACAGGCAGATGCAGACAGGTGGATGACATATGGATCAGATAGTTAGAACTGTTTGAGAGCCGAAGAGGATGAAATAAATGAAAAGTAACAAATATGCAGCGTGTGTATCAGTTTATAATATTTGATTTGCAGCTTTCTGACATGGGATTTCCTGAGAGTCATTGTCGAGAAGCACTTGCTAGTACATCTAACAACTGGGATAGAGCAATGGAGTATATTCTCTCACATCCCCCAGCTGAATTTGAAACTGATGTAAGTCAAACATCAATCCATGTTTAGTTGAAAGAAAGACTTACTAATGTAATAACAGTGAGGGTACTTGAACGTTATGCAGTAGGACTGAAAAGTGCGATTGTATGGTAACATATTTAAAGTACAACATTCTAAGACATCAACCAATATACTAGAGAAGAGCATGTCAAGGGCGACAAGTGGTACAGAAAACCAAAAAGAAACAAGGATATATTTTGATTTATGGTTTGGTTACATATGTATACTTTTATATCATTACAGTTTCCATCACTAGGTGTATCTTGAATTGCACTTAATTCCAGTGAGATGCTAAGGTTGTTTTGGTTCTAACAAAAGTAGAGCGTAGATCTTATTTGTAGCTTCTGAGCAGGTGGCACCATTTTGTGTTTGTGTCTCTAGTTGTTGGGCTCTCTGGGTGCAGAGATGAGTGAGGAGGAACAGATGGCTCGTGCTATTGCTCTATCGCTTGGTGATAACGTAGTAGAAGAAGAAAAGTCAGTGAAAGAAACGAAAGAACCCGAGATGGAACAGAAAGAGGATGATACGAATTACATAGAAAAATCTGTTCTTGATGAGTTTACAGATCAATTGTTGGTCGGGTGTCTTCAGTTGTTGGTCCATGTCCCAAAGGCTGTGCATGGTGTTTGTGATGTGGTAACAATTACAGCTAAGAGGAATGGCAAAGCTTGGAAGAAAAGAACAATAAGTGGTTTGTACAAAGAGGTAAGGAGCATGATATTGGAGCAAAGGCAATGGCAGTATTATTAGTATTTTGTTGATTATCTCTGTGAAGTTGAGTGTTGGTATCTCAATGCTGCTTGATTTGGGTCAAGCTTGCCTTAGCAAGTCTCCCAGTGAAATGGATCAAGACTTACTAAAGGAATTTATTGAAGGCAGTCATGTAGCTGAGTTAGTACCATGGCTTCATCTCTTTGCACTACTTTTTGAGGTTAGAATAGTCACTGGTCATTGTGCATGGCGTACGTACGTGCGCATGCGCACGCGCGCGCGTGTGTGAGTGAGTTTGTTGTCTGCAGCATGTGCATTTGTTTAGTAGTCTTGTACTTGCTTTGTACGCACTAGTTATCAATCCAATCTAGAAGCGTTGTTGGTGTTTCATGTGTTTGTACATTGTTTGAGTCTCTAAGTAGCAGCACCAGTGTTTAGATGGTTATTTTGTTTTACTCTTGTCTGTTTCATAGGAAGACAAACTCCTTTGTACTGAAGTCTTTGAACAGACCAACTTTGTGTCTCAACTGGTCTCTCTTGTTGCTCGCACAGCCACGTGTTTGTCTAACAAAAAAGACACACCGACACCAAAGTATCTCACAAGAAGATGTTGCAGTGAGGATAAATTCTATCATGATTTGTTTTCTTACTGTAGGTGGCTATCATTTGTTATCCTTATTCTTGACTTGTATCAGAATGTATCAAGTCCCTACTACTTAAAGCAGGCTTGCAGGAAAAAGGTTTTGAATGCCACAATATTTTGTCTCTTGTCCTACATGACTGTGCTACTACAGGTTCCACGAATGTGGCAGTTTTTTGACGAACGTAATCATCGCTGGCATAACTACTCAAATGCCAGTAATGCAACACTGAATGACTTGTATAACAAGGATGAGCCGATTGCAAGGTGAGATGAATGATATCTGTGTATTTTTATCATTGACTGTATCAAGTCTACATACATGTGTGTAATTAGTAACTGTGTAATTTTTGACATATTATTTGGCAGTCTGAGCTTTAGTGAATGATTTCTATGTATGTCATGAAAGTACGTGGTGTGGGATGGTTGATGATAACTTCAGATGGTTGCTGATCGGAAGTGTGTATTTGCATTCACACACACACACACACACACACACCAGTGTGTATGCATGTGTGCTCAGATGCAAGCTTGCGTGTACATGCACTTTCATATGTGTATATGCAGCACAAAATTAATGTGCTTGTAGTTTGCATTGTGTATCTCTCCCTCAGGTGTTGTCTTCATTCCTTGGGGAGTCGTTTTCCAATGCTATAACATTGTACACCTCCTTGTTTGGCATAGTTGGGTGCATGGCAGTAATTCTTCCATCTACCCTGGATAAAGGATGGTACACTGAATCAACGTTTGCATTGCAGGGTTACAGAAAACCGACGAAGATGTCTCATTGATTTTCGCACTATGATGCAAGTTAGTAGCAATAATTCTGTGTATTTGTGATTACAAAAACAAGTGCATTTGATATTGCTTGTGCATCTTCAACGCTGGAGGCATTCAATGTAGTCTACATTGATATATTTGATTGTGTTATTTGTTGTTACATATGATGCAATTCTTTGATTTCTGTTGGCTTGCTTTGTAGACAGATGAAGACACTGGTCATGTTAGGCCAGTCATGTTTGTTGAAACACCAACAGCCAATTCACAACAAGAGGAAGAGCAGACATCCAGCTCTAAAGAGAAGAATTCAAGTGACCAGCCAGGATTGAGTTTTGATGAGAAGGATGCGGAGACAAGTGTCAAAGCAACTGTTGATGATGGGAAACATGTGGTTGGGTTGATGGAAGATCAACAGATATTGCTAATTCGGTTAGTTTGTTTGTAACTCTAGCTGATGTGTTGGTATCGTGGAGACGTGCATAGGGCAGGCATACAGAAGCACACAGACAGAGACAAGTACATGCTTACTGCGCGCATGCACACACACACAGACACACACACACACGCACACACACACACACACACACACACACACACACACACACACACACACACACTCGCACACATGCACGCACACTACTACTACTACTACTACTACTACTACTACTACTACTACTACTATGTGTGACTGCCACTAATAACGGTCACATCACCTCGTGAAGGGGGCAAAAAACACAGTCTCAGAGTTTACGAGTCAGTACTTAAACCACACCCATGCCTCTGTAGACCTCGATGTCAAAATAGAAACCACATCGTTCCTTGCAAGCGACCTCCGTAGTTCTCTAGTCACACCAGCTTCTCTTCCCAGCTGTCTGATCACAAGAACCTCGATGTATATTGGCTTTTCAACGTAAACTCCCGACGTTGTGTCTTTCGCTGTCTGTGCAGACTTCTTTAATCAATCGAGGAGCTTGCAAAACGGCTGCAGTTGGACAGGAGAGGGTTGAAGAGGGTGATGCCATTGAGTCTATGTCCTGAGCCCTCATTCAAACTAATCCTCTTCTGTGATGCCCCGTGTGTGCCTTGTTGCTCTGACTCAGCAGTAATCGATCGTTTTTGTGCATCTAAGAGATGGTAAACACCAGAGGAGACCGGACAAAAGCAGGCAACCATAAAGCACAACATACTCTAGGTGCTGTCATGCAACATCCGACACACACACACACACACACACCACCACCACCACCACCACCACCACCACTACTTACTAGCACTATAATCATCACCACCACACTACACTAAACTACATTACAGTTATCTGTTGTGATGGATTATGTCTTGAAGTTTCTTATTTCTTGGCTTAGTTGTGCTACTCAGTTGATCAGTGTTCCAGTCACTGCAGAAGCACTTAATGCAATACTGCGCTTTTGTCTTCGTCTTACTCGAATCCACACTTGTGCTGCCGTTTTCACTGAACACGATGGTCCTAAGCATCTTCTAAGTTTGCAGCAGTCGTCTGCATTCAGTGGCTTTTCATCAATTATTACTCTGATATTCAGGCATATTCTTGAAGACGAGGCAATGTTGGAGAGGACCATGGAGTCAGTTGTTCGCTCGGTTGCATTACCTGGAGGAGGCAGCAGTCGTGAATTGTATACGGCCTTTAGAAAGCTTGGTCCTGCTGCCTGTCGTAAGCCTCAGTTATTTACTGATGTAGCTATGCATCTTCTACGGATTGTTCCTTCAACAAAACATCAGGAAGAAACCAATACTTTGCCTGGTCGTGGTCAGCCTCTTCTTCAGTTGAAAGCTCTTGCAGCGCCAAAGAAGCCAATGAGTCAGTTGACAGATTTGCAAGAAACTGCAGTGAAACAGCTTTTGGATGCTCTCTGCTCTGGTGTAGATGAACACCAGACTGAAAATGTAGAACAGAAACGAGGACAGCTTGCTGTAAAAGGCTTCCAAAGGCAAGTGACAGATGGTATGGACGAACAGGAAATTGAAGAGGAGATGGATGTTCAAAGTGAAACACAGCCTCAACAGTCAAACCAAGAAAAGAAAGCAAGTGATAGCTCTAATAAACCACTTCTTTCTAAGGCAGCAATTCTCAAAATACTAGCCGAGCTTGTACGCTGTTACCCGGGATGTGCAAGATTGATAGCAGAGTATAGCGGAGGAGCAGGTGAAAGTGACTCTGTATTAGCATACATACTGGATCATCTTCTCACAGTGCCATCAACTCAAAGTGAGTCTTCTTCTGATGTCACTGCTGGCAACAGTTCTGACACGGCGTCATTAGCCAGGATCTTACTTGTTACTGTCTCTGCTGTTCAACACAGTCCTGATGCTCATACTCTCTTAGTAAATGAGGTTAAAGCTGCTTTTCATCGTTCATTGCTTATGCCTGAATGTCCAGTAAAGCATACCAGAATTCAAGCACTAGCAGGATTACTAAGTGGAATGATTGAGCCTTCGCCGCCAATGGGTGGCACACCAACTATGACAAATGTCCACAAGCTTTTGCTTCGAAAAGGGTTGCTTTCTGATTTGGCAAGAATAACTCACAGCCTTGATTTGTCTAGTCCCAGTATGGCTAACACAATAAATGCCGTCTTGAAGACTCTGGAGTCACTAACTTTTTTGGTGAACAGCTACACACAAAAAGCTATGCAGCAAAGTGATAAAAGAGGTGAGAAGAAGGCTCTCGCTGTAGAGCAATCTAGTGATGCTGCAGATGAAACACAAACCGGATCTACTTGTCACGAGACAAGCGACCAAACTGCAGAGAGCGTGAGTCAGAATACAAGAGGTGAAGAAACAAGCCAAGAGGGAGCAGTTCAATCTTCTCAGAGTAGTCAGCCAGCAGCAGAAGGAAATAGTCAAAGATTACATGAAGAAGAACATTTTGCTGATTTATCAACGTTGGCCCCAACATATGATGCTGACATGGAAGATGTTGTTGCCACACAAGACTGGGATATGAGTGAAGTCGCAGCAACTCCTCAGCCACAAGACAGAGGTGATACTGAGAGTATGAGTGAAGATGAGGTTGAAGATGAAGTTGCCGAGTTTGAAGCTGCAGTGGAAGAACTCCTTGAAGGTGGAACTCGAAATACCGGTCAAGACCATTTTGTAGTTGAGGAGCCATCTAGTGATGAAGAAGAAAACAGTGATGACCATGAAGGAAGCAGAAGTGATGGAGCTGACGAAAGTCATTCTAGCAATGAGACTGTAAGTGTGGAGTCAGAAGATGAAAGTCATGATGATGAGATAGATGTCAGGCATTCACCTGTACCTTCTGCAAGTGATGGTGAACAATCTACAGAAGTTGTATTGACTGTTGAAACAGTGCCAGAGTCTAATGATCGACATTCAGACAGAGGGGAAGATTATGATGTTCACATTGTTACTGAAATTGTTGATTCTCCTCAGTCAGGTGATCTTGAAGCTGCAATTGGTGATGCAGAAGAGGAGGATGGTGAGCAGCTGAACGAGACAATGGAACCAGTAGATGGAGATGAAGACATTGGTGATGAAATAGATGATGATGATGATGATGATGATGATGAGGATGAGGATGATGAGGATGAGGATGAAGATGATTATATGGGAGATGATGATGAAGAAGGTAGTGATATGGAAGGAGACGAGGAACATCTTGATGAGGCGCTATATGGTGATATGCATCTTATGGATGATGATATGCCACATCCATTGGAAGAGATGCTCATGCTTGTTGCAGATGGAATGTATGATGGTAGACCACCCAGTGGAGAGCAGTTGGGTTCGTTGTATGCTGGCTATGACCAAGACTTGTATGAGGCGGTAGGTCTTACTCGGCCTGCTGTTGAGAGTGTGCCTCAACAACACCCTCTTTTGTCTCGATCTGGAGGTAATGCTCAGCATTCTGTGGCTCAGATGCATCAGTTGAGAACTTTAGCTGGATATCCCATACCTCGAGTTGGTGCTCGACATCGAGGTCAGTTGCGACGTGTTAGTCAGCAGGTTAACACTCTAACTCAGCCATCTGCACTAGGAGGGGCTAATGCACAGCCTCATGCACAAGCACGGCACTTGCTTGGACCTGCGGTCGCTCAGAGTCTGTTTCAACTCAATCAGCACAGTGTGACAGGTAGAGTTGGGGGTCAATTGACCAGGACTACACCACATGTTCAAGTAATTCCTCGTGCAGGTCTTTTGCCTACAGCACATGTGTATCTTTCACACTCACATCCTCGGGGGCAACACTTCCTCAATCCGTTTGAATTTGGGCCACCTCGAGTACAGCCTAGTAGTTCAACCATTCCGTCATCTCTCAGCAGGTGGACCGAAGAGAGTCGATTGCTGGATGGTGAGATTGCTTATAGCTGCTTGGAGTCTTGTCAGAAGAAGGTACTGGAACTTCTTAGAACATATAAAAATGACGAAGAGAAGGCACTTCTTGAAGAGCAGCAGAAGAAAGAAGAACAAGCAAAAACTGAAGCTGCACATAAGAAGGAGGAAAAAGAAACTAAAGCAGAAGCTAGTAGTAGTAGTGGACCAAGTAGTCAAGCTATGGAAACAGAACCGTTACCTGCTGAACACATGCCACCTGTTGAAAATGACGGCGCTGTGAATACAACTGAAGGAATTGCTGATTCTAGTCAAGTTACTGAAGGTGCTGAAAGAGCAAACGAATTAGTGGAACCTTGTAGTCACAGCACTCCGATTTCTGGTGATCATAGTTCTACTCCTCAGCCTCAGCAACTATCACAGGAAGTAGAAATGAATTCTGGTCAGGTGGATATGGAACAAGAGCAGTCTTCAGAGGTGACTACTGCAGTAGAACAGGAGCAAACAGCTGTTGAACAAGATAAGCCAACAAATGAAAGTACAGCAACAGAACAAAGATACAATCCAAGAATACACGATGAGATGGCGAGTAGCCGAGAAGAAGCAAGTACTGGTGAACTCACTACTTCTGAACAAGCAGAACTTGCTACTTCTGCACAAGCAGAAGTTGGAGTAAGTAGACTGACCCATGCTGGAGAGGTTGGAGATGAGGTGGAAGTTCTTGAAATCATCTCTCAAGTGCACCCAGCAGAAATGAATATTTCTGGTGTGTCAAATCAAAATGAAAATGCTAGTCAGCAGAACTTGCAGGTTGATACTTCAGAGTCTGAAGTGACAGAGCAGTCTAACCAATCAGAACAGCCATCATTTATGGACGAGAATACAGATGGAGCTGGGGCTATCGCTGAAACAGGTAGTGTTGGGCATCTGTTGTCTGAACAGAGCTCTGTTAGCTCTGTTAATGGACTCTCTGCATCAGTTGCTGCATTAAGGCCATACTCAATTGCTGGAGAACACAACTTTCTTTCAAATTTGGTTGAGTCGAGTCTTCTTACTGAGTCGGGAGGTGAAACAGTTGTTGCTTCGTCAAGTTCACAGCCAGTTTCATCACAGGATAGATCAATGCCATCATCTAGTAGTGCTCCTACAGAAGAAACGATAGCAAATGTTTCATCTCGACTTCAAGCTAGTCTTATTAACCAGGTTGATGGAATTGAAGCTGAAAATATGTCAATTTTCTTGTCGGCTCTTCAGAGTCTTGCACCTCGATCATCGGCAATAAACCCTGCAGTATCAGTTCCAATATCACATGGTGCAATGAGTCTCCACTCACCGATAGATCAAACGACTAGCTCTGAGCCAGTTGACAGTAATCTTCAAACTAGCTTGTCAAATGTAGGTGACAGAACCCTTGAAGCTCAACAGTCACCTAGTTTAGTGCAAGGGGCATTGGTTGTTGGTGAGAATGAGCAAGAAAGAAGTGAAGCATCGCAAGCTGAAGGAGGTCAAAGTGGTGAAACAGTTAGTAACTCTGAAGTAACTACAACAACTCACGACTCATCTGTTTTGGAAGGAGTTGACCCATCATTTCTTGCTGCCTTACCAGAAGAACTACGTGAAGAAGTTGTGGCTGATCAGTTGCGAATGCAGCGTGCTCGGCAAGCAGCAGAATCAAGAGCTACAACAGCAGCAGCAACAACGACAGCAGCAGCAAGCAGCAGCCAACATGGTTTAGAAGTTAATCCAGAAGTACTTGCTGCACTTCCACCCAATCTTCAGGAGGAGGTGTTACAACAACAGAGGATGATGCAGGCACAACATACTGGAAATCAAGCGCCCGACATTGTCACTGACCCAACTGCTTTTCTTCAAAATCTTCCTGCTTCTCTTCGCCAAAGTCTTTTGACAGAAATGGATGATGACACACTTAGTCACTTACCTGCTGAGCTAACATCTGAAGCAAGGAGACTTCGCACACAACGAGATGCACGTCATGCACAAATCCTACACGAGCAGTTTTTAGCAGCTGCTAGTGGTGGAGGCTCATTGTCATCATTCTTGAGATCAACTGGCTTGAGACGTGCTGGTGCATTTCGACAACATATGGAAGGTTATCGTACTTTGCATAGGCCCTTTATGCCAATCTACGCACAAGGAGGCTCTGCTAGCAAAGCTGGAGTTGCAGCTGTTGAAAGGAAAGAAGGTGAAGCTTTGGGGAAACAGCTGTTGGATCGAGAAGCCCTGACATGTCTACTTATTCTTTTGTTCATCAATGAACCCAAAGTTCACATGTCCCAGCTGCAAAGAGTCATAAAGAACTTGTGTCAACACAAGGAGACTCGTGCATGGATTATTTCCACTTTGCTTTCAATACTCAAACGCACCGCAGCTGAAACTATGGTGACATCTTGCCAATCACAAATGCTTTCTGCAGGCACTGTGTCTGGCAACTCAAAGAGCACAGGTGTGAAACGCAGTATTGCAGAAGTAGGAGAACTTCCTAGCTTGCAAAGTGCTCAGGTTCCAGAAGATCATGTAAAGGTTTCTTGTAGAAAACCAGGATCTTGGTTGTCTCTTAAGGTCGATGCAACTTTGGGTTCAAAGGCCAGTGTGTTTCAAATTGAGAAAAGCAGTAAGGCAGCAGTTGCCACAAGGATAGACGTCCACCCTCATGCTGTGCCTGTTGTTTGCCGTCATGTACTTGATCAATTGTACTGTTTAGTCAAGTATATGCCAAAGAGTTTTATGCCTCAGTCATTGCTAAAACAAGCAAGTGAAACTGATGATTCGTTAGACAATGATGTTGCTCCATTTACTCTTGAGTCTGATTTCTGGGACATTCTTGTACAATTGGATGGTAGTGGATGGAGTCGTAAAGGAAAAGCTGTGGTAAAGTCCAGTGTCAAGCCAGTTGCTGAGAGTCACATAGTCAGTAGTTGCTCAAAGTTTGGCAGCTCACCTATTGGTCACCTTCTTTCCATGTTGTCTCATCCAGTAGTGAGAAGGAGTCAAGCTCTGACTGACCATTTGCTCAAGATTTTGTCCACACTTAGTAGGAATTTACCAGAAAGTAATAGTGTTGCATCACAACAGAAACGGAATGCTACTCACAGTAAAGATGCGTCCATTGAGTCAGCACAGAGTCAATCTGGCGAACAACAAACTTCAGAGCAGTCAGCAGAACAACAAGAATTTGAAACACAAGTTGAGGCAGCAGCATGTAGCACAATTGCGCCAACTACAGCAACGCAAGCAGAAAAGACGGGTGGTTCAAAGGATGACAGTCCGTCGAGTGATGTTGGTTTATTTGTTGACCCACCGCTCTTGTGTATGGTCGTAGATGTGTTGACTGCAGGGTTGTGTAGTGAAGAGGGCTTGGAGGATGCCACTACTCTTCTCTTGCAACTTTCTCGACAAGGAGCAGAGAGCAGGGAAAATGCTTTAGATTTGATGTTGAGAGGCACCAAAGAGCTAGGACTGAAAGTGTGTCAACAGGTTGATAACTTGCTGTTGCAGCTAAAGGATCATCAGACAAAAGATCCTACGAAGTTCAAGTCAGCTGAGGATTCTGAAGGTTCGAGCTCATCCATGTTGTCAGCTGCTGAGAAACGGCGGACCATGCAGGATGCAGCTTTGGCGTCTCTCAGTCGAACCAGTAAATCATCCAAGAAGCACATGGATCTTCATTTACCAGCTATGAGTGAGCTGACATGTAAAGCATCCACTCAAATGACATTCTTACGAGCTCTCAAAGTTGTCCTTCAGTTGAGAGATTCGGCAAGACAAGCTGCAAAACCATCTGGCAGATCAGTGAATCAACTAACAAGTCGGATGGAACAGCAAAGAGAAAGGCTCGAAGAGCTTCGTGAAAGTAAGTTTGTAGTGTTTTGTCAAATTATGTTTGGAATGATTATTATTACTCGAAATCAAGTATTTTTCTAGAAATCAGCTAATTAATTATACATGCCCATATACTTATCATACATATATATTATGTACACTAGTGTACTCATGATTTGCACACTGCACTGTTTGCTTTCTCACATATTACAGCAGACTTATGATTAACCTCCTCGTTTGGGTCTGGCATTGTAGGAACCTTGAGCTGAGGATTCTTACTTTTCAGCCACGCGATCAGTGACATGCTTCGTGGGAGTTTGCTCACGTGGAGATTTACGTCGTTTCCAGACGTACATACGACTTACGCATACGTAAAAGTTGTGCCTCGCATTTCCATCATTCTTACTGCGACATACTACACACTGTACTGCAGCAGTACAGTACTGCCTTCTGGCAGGTTTCAAAATTAAATCACTTCTGAAATAGATACTTGCTCAATTTTCGAATTAGTTTTGTTATCGAAATATACTTGATTTAGTGTTTAACTCGTACAAGTATAATGTATAATTGAATTGTCATGTTGTGTTTTCAGCTCTTGAAGATGTCCGGCGTGCACGGGGATCAAGTCAGCACAGTTCAATTCGTCATCTGGAGCAGGTGCAGCAAGCTCTTGAGGATTTGGAAGCAGAGGCAGGAACGTTGGCTTCATCGTTGCAAGGGATTAACATGATGTTAGATGTTGGCACAAGAGAACCTCCTGCACAACAGGCAGATGAGGCAAGTGGCAGCAATGCTTCCAATGTAGCAGAGACCAAGAATGCACCAGGTACATGTCTGATGTTATTATATTGGTGTGGTGCATAACTAACACTTTTCAAGACTGATTGACAACAAAACTGCCGTCTAATAATAAGAGGGTTACTGTGTAGAGGGATTAACATATAGGAGTAGGCAGGCAAGCTAGAAGCCACATGATGGAAACTCTTGACTTGCAAACTACAGGAATATATAATGTCATATGGTCTCATTAAGTCTGATAGGCTGACAATACTGCTGAGGCAGATGGAGGCAGACTGGCATACAATATGGGTCATGCATTTGTTTGTTAAAGGCACACTTCGTCGTTTAGCACTATGCCCACGCAAACTTGATTGCATAGCTACGCAATCAAGATAGAAGGTTGGCCTGAACTACAGGCAAAGCTGGATATGAAAGCACTAGATATTAGCAGCAAACAGCCTTAAAACAGAGTGCATACGATGGTCACGTGAGAAACATTTCATCAATGCTCGCTAATGCTAGGAGCCTCACTACCGTCAAAATGCTAGAAGACACTCGCGAAACGTTGAGGAAATGTGCTCGTGGGTTATGAAACGGGCATGGATGTGCATGCAAGGCTGAAGGGTCCAATTGCACTGCATTTGTGCGCTTGTACTTATCAAGTGATATATTATTGCTTACCACGTGATCATCATATGCGCTCTGTTTTCACGCTGATATGTAGCACTCACATCTTCAAACCTGGTTTGTGTAAAGCGTAACCTATTTGGTGCCTTCGACTTGAGGAAAGATGCCGAGTTGGTTTGCGAGCGATCTGAACTCTGCTTCAACAACGAGATTGCAATATCGCTCCCGTATGTTTTCCTTATTTGGAACAGTGACTACGCTCTGATATCCAGCTTTGCCTGTAGTTCAGCCCAACCTTCCAACTTGATTTCGTATAGTATGCAATCAAGTTTGTGGGGGCGTAGCGCTAAACGATGGAGTGTACCTTTAAGCAGACATTAAAGACAGACAGATACACGAGTTTCTGAACAGGGAGACACAGATAGCAACTCAAGATTAGCAGATTGAATAATGATTGACACACAGACAGACGTAATAGTGTTTTGTGTTTGATGAAGGTGATGAAGAAGCTGTTTTTGTGTTGCCATCACTGAGTGAACTACTAGACCTGGAAGCATTGTGGGAGAAGCTTAGTCATTGTTTGAAAGTGCTCGCTGAAAGCACAGACAGTCATGCAGTCTTAGTTCTGCAGCCAACTGTAGAAGCGTTCTTTTTAGCCCACGGCTCAGAGAAAGGTCAAGCAACGCACCAGTCTACACAAGACAAGCCGCCTGAACGTTCACTCTCACACCACAGGTTAGTAAAAATGATAATATTCAAATAGCATTGAGGCATAAATCAAGTAATTTGTAAGTTGTCAACTGAGGCAATGCTATGATTCTGTAACTGGCCGTAGGTCTAGGTGCTGTAAAACAAAACAGACATTTCATCACAGGAACGGTGGCATCTTGAATGTTTAAAGCATGAGTTTGTTTGTGACATATGCAGTCGTGCATATCAAGTTGGCCTGTTCCCAGAACACATGGGGAGATTTATCTTGGATGACAATGACGTTACTTTGTGATGTTACTCTGTACCAATCAAAACTAATTTAGGATACGATACAGTGGCTGATTGCTGGTAGTCAAACATGCTCTGAGGATAGTGAACTAAGACACTGGTTTACAGTACTTGAACATTTGATATATAACGTCAATGTATTTATTGTTATTGACACTTGGTATTTGTACACAGAAAATACGACAGTTGTGTTGGCCAGTCAGTAAGGAATGGCCAGTGAGTAAGGAATGGCAGTATGTGTATTGCAAAATAGTGTCACATTTAGTGTTTGCCATGATAAAAATACAGTAATGAAATAATTGAACAGTGTAGCAGCTGTATAGATATGAGAGTAATTTACTGGATTGTTTTGATTGATTATGTCATTACATATTTTTGTGTTTTTAGACTGGTTTCTAGTGAGTATAGCAATCCCAACTCACCTGCTATTCCTCTACCGCTGAGTCCTAGTATTGCTAATGCTCCAGGATCAGACAGCAAGCCCAATTTCTCAGACCTTCCTGCAGACATGGCAAAGTTTCTGCAATTTGCAGAAACTCACCGGACAGTTCTTAACCAAATCTTACGTCAGTCGACAGCTACATTGTCAGAGGGTCCATTTCAACTTTTGATTGACCACACTAGACTTCTCGATTTTGATGTGAAACGTCGATACTTTAGGCATGAACTAGAACGAATGGATTCTGGAGTAAGAAAAGATGACATGGTCATTCATGTTCGGCGAGAGAATGTATTTGAAGACTCTTTTCGTGAGCTTCATCGTCGACGGCCGGAGGAGATGAAGAATCGAATGTACATTGTATTTGAAGGAGAAGATGGCCAAGATGCTGGTGGCTTGTTACGCGAATGGTTCATAATTATGTCAAGAGAAATGTTCAATCCAAACTATGCGCTATTTTGTACAACTCCTGGAGATAGAGTAACGTATATGCCTAATAGTATGTCCCACTGCAATACCAATCATTTGAGCTATTTCAAGTTCATCGGACGGATTATTGCAAAAGCGATTTATGACAATAAACTGCTCGAGTGCTACTTTTCCAGATCATTTTACAAACATATTCTTGGCAAGTCAGTCCACTATAGTGACTTGGAAGCTGAAGACTACAGTTTCTATCAGGGACTGGTGTACCTGCTTGAACACGACCCTAGTGACATGGGAACTGAGTTGACATTTAGTACAGAGGTGAGGCATTCATACGGGTTGTTTTGTTTTGTTTTGTTTGTGTGTTGGCTACCTGGTTGTCTTAGTATTGTGTCTGGTCATTCTTGTTGCAGTCTCTTTTTCTAGTATGACTGTACTTGTCTTGAGTTTATTTTGTTGCATAGGTTGAAGAATTTGGAGTGTGTGAAATCAGAGATCTGAAGGAGAATGGTGGTAATATTGTAGTCACCGAAGAGAACAAGCGGGAATACGTGCATCTTGTATGTCAGATGAAAATGACTGGCTCTATTCGTGCCCAAATCAAGGCGTTCCTGGACGGCTTTTATGAGATCATTCCTAAGAGGCTTATTAGCATCTTCAACGAGCAAGAACTAGAGCTACTCATTGCTGGATTACCAACCATTGACATTGATGATCTGAAAGCCAACACTGAGTATCATAAGTACAATAGCAACTCACCACAGGTAGGTATGTCTATCACTGGTTGACGCTTTTTTGCATATTCAAGTAGGGAACACACTTGTAGTTGTTGCAAAGTAATTCATTGTGGCCTACCAGTGGTTGAGACAGTTCAACTTCAGTGTTGTGCCACTATGAATAGCCAAACAGTTACGACTTGTGTACATGTTAAACAAGCAACTATGGCTGACAGCAATGGGGCTGGTTGTACTTGTAGACACACAGACAAGTTTGTTACTGCAGATCAAGTGCTAAGGACGCTACAAATGATACTTATATTTGTCACTCTGAGCCATATCTGTTGTGGTTGCTATTGATTGAGTGACTGATACGTTTGCTTTACAGATTCAGTGGCTATGGCGTGCTCTACGTTCATTTGACCAGGCAGATCGAGCCAAATTCTTGCAGTTTGTAACGGGCACGAGCAAAGTACCTTTACAGGGATTTGCATCTCTCGAGGGCATGAATGGACCACAGAAGTTTCAGATTCACAGAGATGATCGCTCAACAAGCAGACTGCCATCAGCTCACACTTGGTAATGCCCGTCTTTTACCTCAGTTTCAAAAAGTAATCAACTGTTGTCTTGTGTTATAGTTTCAATCAGCTCGACTTGCCTGCTTATGAGAGCTACGAGAAGCTTCGATTTCAACTGCATCGAGTCGTGCAGGAGTGCCCTGAAGGTTTTGGACTAGTCTAAGGGACCTATACTTGACTGTTGGCATTTTCTGGAGTTTAGAGATATATTAGTTGCATGTTCATCTTTGTCAAGATGTTAAAATGACACATTAGAATGTAGTGAACGCAGTTATACGGGCTATTCGTTAATTACGGGATATTGGTAATGCGCGCTACTGTACAACAAAGATGTATGCGTATGATGCGTGTATCGCGGTAGCTGTTCTGCTGCACGTGCTCGTTTGTCCGTACACTAAAGTGGAGGAGAGCTTCAATTTGCAAGCAACTCATGATATTCTCTACCACAGAACCGATATTGACAAAGTAATGAATGAATATATAAATACCCGGATGTATAATATGCACTTAATTAATGTATTTCATATCTAGTACGATCATCTGGAGTTTCCCGGTGTTGTTCCAAGGACGTTCATTGGTCCAATTTGTTTGGCTGCTATCAGCAGTCCAGGAGTTGCCGTTGTTGAGGCATTCAATTTGGATAAATTTGTCTGTCAATATGTTGGTCAGTACGTCATGTGACTTAACTATATTCATATAAATAATAATTGATGCAGTTGTTGTAGCAGAAAATAGATGCAATTTTAATGTGTATTAGACAAGTGCTTGCTATCTATGTTTGCTCGTACAGTACAACCTTGATTATCCTGACTTTTTGGTGGAAGCCAAATTGTCTGGATAATCTGATTATCGAATGTTTGGATAATTGAAATAATGGTGTAGTGACTTTCTTAGTTAGATATTAACAGTCAAGTAATCGCAAGTTTTTAGCAGCAACAAATTGTATCATTACGTTTACATAATAGATGGAAAATGTCCTAGATGGACTTCTTTCTACTGGGCAATTGTCAACAACATCTTTTTCTCTTAGAAGTAGGTGGACAGCACAGCTCATTGTTTTGGTACTAACTTTAATCACTCACTAATGTTTGTAGCCCAACTATCCATGCACATTTTGTAGCCCAGATATTAATGCGGATGCACATACAATGCTGTCTGAATGCATAGTCTGCATTGTTAGGTTGGGCAGAAATGTCTTTCTTGGCTCAGGGTACTGTCCTGTCAATGAATTGGCTTTCGCAAGCCAAGAAATCAGAGACATCTTGAGAATGAAGTAGGTACATCAGCAGGCACCTACCCCGGATGTTGATTGAGCCTCATCACTTCCACACACGTGTTCAAGACGCATGAGAGAAGTTTACGAACTTTTAGTTCTTATGGAATATAGTTTCTGGCAGTTTACAAACTTTTTTATTTACGAAAATTTATTAATTTACAGAATATTGTACAATAACATTGTATAGGCGTGGATATCACCTTACTGTCAAGAGGTATACTGTAAATCATGTACATCTTGGTGCATCCAAATTTTGGTGAAAATGTACTTTCAACTTTTAGGTATTACCATAAATTCTGTAGAAGTAGGAGGCTTGTCGAGATGTGAGATAGCACGATTGTGAGTTGTCAAGTTGCTGAATTGTAGTTGTGGTAGTACACAATGTAGTACACTATCAAAGTCATGTGTTGAGGGGTCAGGAATTATGAGTAACGGCGATGGTCGCAGATGTATCATGTACAGCAGTGTACACTGCATACTGTATAATGTATGCTATTTTGTTGATAATTAACTTGAAAGGTGCTTGTACACCAGAAACATTGAAAATACATACTGTATAGTGACACCAAAATACAAATTCTATACATTATGTGCTTGGTTAGTAGATAGATTTGCTATATTTGGAAAGTAAGGATTTGTGTATGCACAACTATAAAACTGGATCCATCAACAGTGATTTCATTTATATACCAATAGCTATTATAGTGCGAAGATGCAGTGTCTAGCTAATGTAGTCTTGCATCTTTAGTTTTTGTGCTTTCTCGTTTGTTGTTGTGCACGTGGATGGCGATTCTTTGATATTCAAAGGGAGAGACAAATGAACAATCTGTGATGGATTTAACTTGAGAATTACTCTCAATACGTGACAACACATTAATTAACTAATGAAACATCATTGATTAATGTAATCACACTGGTGTATTTTTATTAACATTGTAACGTCACATACCACCAGGTTTGTGATTGCCCTAAAACTTTGTGATTTTCATTGTGCTATCAAGTACTTTTTGTTTAAACTGAACAGCTAGTGAGGGGTTTGCTAACTCTCCCCTCATACAAATGATGTACATGCAGACATACAATGCTATCATTTCCTAACTACTAGTGTGTTTTATTGTTTTTAAATTTGCTTTTAGGAAAGGTAGCTGCTTAGTTTATTTTGTACATGATAAATGCATACAAAATGCGTACCAGACCTTCTTCTCTGGCGATGCATGAGGGCCTGGGTACAAGGCTAGTGCAACACTTGTACTGGTGCATGGGCAAGTATGGATGCCAAGTTGATAGCACTCTTCTTTGTTTATGGAGGCAGCTGAATCACAGGAGGTGGGAAAACTGTTGCCAATACTACTAGTGAGCGATGTGACATGCTGTGCTATTCGTGTTAACCCTTGGGAGACGTGGAAAGTACCAGAATGTTTGTGTGTGATGTACACTCTATATTATATATATATATATATAGCTTGAGTGTAAACATGGCCTTATGTTAATCACATGATGTTTTAATACGGCATTAGAGAGTATTACTTTGGTGCCAATTTTACTCTAAAAATTTTGTTTGTTTTAGTGCGGATTGCTCTTGGTCTTCTCCTCACGTTTGGTTTAGCATATTTTCGATCTGCTGTCGAGACGATACTTGGTAGTCACGTTTCTGTATCTTTTGCTGTCGTCACGTTATGTCAGTTTCATCTCTTGTTCTATGCGAGTCGTCCTTTACCGAACGTGTTTGCTCTCCTGCTCGGTTTGACAATTTCTAGATCGTTCTCGATTTTGACTTCAATTAATCTGCGTTTTGCTTGATTATGTTGCAGCACTGGTTGCCTGTCGACACTGGCTGCTTACAAAAACTAGTGCATTTATATGGACGTCGGCTGCTGCCATCATTATATTTCGATTTGAGTTGTCGTTTTTTCTTGGACTTCTTTTGCTTTCTGATTTGCTGTGTGAAAGGGCTCGTCTTATGGATGTACTCAAACATGGATTGTTTGCTGGTGGAGTGTGTCTCGGTGAGTGGAGATGACAATGAATAATGCCAGTTTAATTAATTAAGATTTAATGGTTTTGCTTCATGAAATAACTCGTTGTATGTGAAACTAACTATCCAGACAGATTATATGGATGTAATGAGACTGCAGTGAATGTTAGATTTGTTCGTTTGTTTTCTTTCGTCTCTATGTGTTTGTTTCGTGTTTGTAGCTGCAACCGTGTTGGTTGATTCCTTCTTTTGGAAACGATGGTTGTGGCCTGAGGGCGAGGTGCTGTATTATAACACAGTTCTGAACAAGAGCTCGAATTGGGGGGTATGCAGTCTTGTAGACCAATTTTTGTATAGTTCTTGCATCGTTGTATTGCAGACTTTACCATTCTTGTGGTATTTCTACTCTGCTCTTCCCAAATCTCTACTCTGTGCTGTTCCACTGTCTGTTGTTGGTTTAGTAGTTGACAAACGGATGTGGACTCTTTTCAAGCCGGTGCTTGGCTTTGTTTTCTTCTATTCGTTTCTTCCACACAAAGAGTTACGATTTATTATTTACGTCATTCCAATGGTCAATGTCATTGCCGGTCGAGGTCTCGCGTATGTTCGAACTTTGTTCTTAGCTGGGTGAGTGTGAGTGGGTTTGTAGTTATATGGATATGGTAGTGCATTTATTTACTTGTTTATTTATACTAGAAGTAAGGAGTCTTTGTCTGTCTGTCTGTCTATCTGTCTGTCTGTCTGTCTGTCTATCTGTTTGTGTCTTTATTTCTGTTTGTCTGTTTTTGTAGTGTTTGTGTGCTGATTTCTTCTACACTGTGCTTCAGAATCTTACCCATAACAGTGGCGGATCTGGAGTTTCTGAAAGGGGTAGGCACACTTTAGCTATGATACTGGCAATGAGACGCCACGAAGCAAAAATCAGAAAGACGAGATCTATTTTAATAATGATGGACGGAATTAGCAAAACGTGTCCGGCTGTGATGCCTCACGAGATTTGAATACGAATGGAGATTCTTCTACCTGCTGGTCACCCCACGTGACTGCTAGCTTGTGTACTCGTCTGCTATCGACGGTGCAAACACCACCAGAGAAACTGGAAATTCCTGACTGTTGGATGCTTCAACTTGTGTACTCTAATTTTGGTCTTGAAAGGAGTAGGCACGCGCCTGTTGCGCCACCCTCTAGATCCACCACTGCATGGTGAACATTTTATACTGAAAGGTGCAAATATGAAGCTGTTTAGGCTCAAAAACTTTTAATGCTGCTTTATTTCATGCTTATTTAGTAACAGTGAATTGATTTTTGAAGGACAGAACAGAGTTGTTTTTTATTTAATAACTTTTAAATATACAGTATCCAGAAACTGTGCAAATTTTCACATGATTATTGCGAGGCTTTGAGACTTTGTACATGATTGATTACAGAATGCTCAGCTAAAAAGATTGATAAACAAAAAAAGAAAGAAAGTAAGAGAAAATAGGGAATAGATATGGTGAGGATGCTATTTAGACTGTGATTAACTTTCTGTAAGAGCCACCCAGTAGAAACAGTATCTAGAACGAAATTCTGATGAATTGGATTCGTACATGAAATTGCTTTTACCGCTGGTTGGTTTCTATGGGTGTTGTGGCTTGCTTTGTCATCTGAGGTTTTTGGTGTTATCAATGAGATAACTGAGGGTGGAGCCAGAAGCCAAATGGCCAATCACCGTTATGGGTGTGGTCAAACTCATAGTCTTATATAACCTCGAAATTTTCAACATTCTTTTAGTTTCTGTGCATATTGTCTTGTGGAGAGGTTGATGGGAGGAGTGCAGACATCCAGCCAGCAGCAAGAACTACACATCGTCCTTCTTCCATCCTCCTTCTTTGGTCCTTGTTCTTCCATTTGTTCTCCTGCCGTTGTCTTTCCCTGTCCTAGCCTCTGCTGTGAGCATCACCAGCTGTAAACCAATTTGTTTGACTGCTAGCTGATGTCGTAACTCTCAACTTATCCGACTGTACCAGTGAGTAGCAATGGGATTTGATTTGTAGCATTCTTGTATGAATGTTACACATTTTTCTTTGTAACAATTGCACTTTTGACTGACGACATTAGCATTTGCGGTGACACCTGTCAGTCACACTCCCTTTGTAGGTGGCACCTCAGGGAATTCTGTGGCATCTACATTTATTTGTCCAGCATAGTGTGGTGTCAGAGTGCCTGGTGTGGTGTATGTCTATCTGTGGTGTGTATCTAGTCTGGCTATATTGCTACGCTTTATTGTGTTTTTTCAGGATGAAGCAGAGAAGCTGGTGGAAGCTAGCAGTTGGAGCTGCTGTTGCTGGGTTCATGGTTTGTAGCTGTATGGTGAGCATTGCACTTACCTACCTGTCACATCACAACTACCCTGGAGGATTAGCATTTTCTAGACTCCATCAACTAGCTGTGGATAAAAAAGGTGAGTATACATGCAGTAGCTAGTGTGTGGTGTAGATAAATATGGTAGCTAGTAGGCTAGGGTAGTATGATAACTGCCAGTGATGCTTGAGTAACCTACCTTGTATCTTTTCACAGATTCTCCCGTCAAAGTTCATATTGATGTCTACACTGCTCAGACTGGTGTCTCAAGGTTTGGCCAGCTTTATGCGTCGTGGAAGTGAGTAATGTGAAGTAACCTGTGTAACTAAACAAGCTATGCGTATAAGGAGCTAAACTTAAGAAACTTTAATTTGTTGTACTGTACTGTGTTTTACTAATGAATCTTGTATTTTGGTGGTATACTGTTTGAGTCTAATAGTGGCTGTGCAATTAATTCTAAGCCACAATGTATCATGTAACATTAGTTGTTTTAGTTGACGTTGTCTTTGCTTAACTAACATTGTAGTGATTGTCATGATTGTTTGTCTTAAACTTGTGTGTGTTTTAGCTACTCCAAAGCAGAAGACCTTACAGTTGAAGAGCTGACAGAATTCAGCTTCTTGGTTGCTGAAGCTGGTGCTGAAGAAACGCTAAATACACATGAAGTGCTGGAAGAAATACGCGGATTGACTGCTTTTAGTTTATTTAAACAGATTGTTAGATCTCCTAGCTCAGTGCTTACACCTCGGGCTGTCATACTAACGCGCGTTAGACAATAACAATAACCATGTTTTTGTAATTTGCACGTTTAGAGAAACAATAAACGAACTTAATAGAAATAAACTAATTTTGCACTAGTTTGCTTCTAGTGCATGCCTAGGTCTAAGCGCAGTTTTTTAAAGTGGGTTAATTTCCCTGCCAAAAACATGATAGCCAATTCAGTGATATGAAGTGATTGATTTCACATGAGCAGTTGTAGACAGACAAGTTCTGTTGTTTACTTCCAACAAGATCTGGCAATTACAAACATAATTACACTGTTCTGGTGGAGTGGACATGGCGTATGTTGTAATAATATTTAAATTGTAGTTTCTAACAAAAGCAAAATATACATGCATTGATACCTACAAAGTCACTACTATGTCAAAGTTCCTAGTTGAAACCACTTAGAAGGCAGGCCTGTATATCTACAGCAAGAAGCTAAAGCCTGCTGTATACGACTAGTCAGTTTTTCTACACTAAGTTGCTCGCTCCTCTCTAAAATACGCGGAAATACACTATCTGCACTAATTCTCTGCAAAACAACACCTAACCGTTTAGCTTCAAAAGCTCTACAAAGAAAGAAGCGCAAAGTGCAATCTACTGACCCTGAAGTCGTGATGATTTCTTCCTCCAACTTCAGGCTTCTCTTCGCAGAGAAGTCGAACAACACCAGAGCTGAGAGAACATCCAACGAACTTGGTAGAAACTCCGTCTTGTGTTCTGCTGTGTTGCTACTTCTCAAGCATTCGAGTTCACGAAGCACTCGATCAGCAATAGTTGATATGTATTGTATAAACTCCATGTAGTTCACGCCACTGTTGGCCAACAGGATTGCCTAGAAAGACAAAGATAACTGTTACATGCAACAGCCTACAGTCCATGAATGGAAGTCAATCAAATCAATCAAATAGTCTAACACTAAAATTACATTAAAATTAAAATTAAATTTATAAGTCATCGACAGGCCTATTGAAAACTGATATAAAGTGAGGAGCCTAGCGAGCATTAAAGGGTGTGGTTAGGTAACGCACGTTAACCTTTGTAAATTAAATTCAACTGCACATACCCACAAAGTTTTGCGACCACGTGGTACATTGTCTTAGTGCACCTTGCCTCTCCCCCGACCTCAGTATTGGTCAGGCAACCAAGACATTACCCAACTTGTTTCATGTAATTGCATAGGGTCGATCAATCTTTCTAGAGAATGGATTTCACTACTTTAATCTAAGATCAGCCATGCTTCTAGACATGAATTACCTATTTAATCATCTATACCATACAACAAAAGTATGCGTTAACAAAACGTTGGTGAAAGTACACTTTTCAAAAAGTGGGGCTATGGCCCCTTGGCCACTCCCACTTTGATGGCCCTGGCCAATCAAAAACCGGCCGTGACTGATTCCGGTTTGTGACAAACCGAATAGCAGCCAGCAATACAATAAGCCAAGTAACTGTACCCTACAGTATGTGACTTACTTGACATTGTTCGTGCCATCCGTCCATTTCTGTACAGTCTCCTATTGCACATTGCACCTGGAAGCACGAAAAACACGTGACGTATGACCATCTTCCTCGTGCACGTGTCCACACCAACCTCGTCTAGATCGCTCCTCAGCTTCTCAAACATGATGTCCACGTTGCACGCATTTGCCCAGTTGTGATTGATAGAAATGGTATCATCCTAGAAAAGACAAACGTAACTAGTACTGACTATATATGTTCAGTATCTACTTTTCTGTATGTAAATAAACAGTTGGCTAGTAATGACAAACAAACAGACAGACAGACAGACAGACAAACAGACAGAAAGATGACAGACAGACAGACCAACAGACAAACAGACTTATAGACAGACACACAGACAAACATACAAACAGACAAACAGACAGATAGACAGACAGGCAGACAGACACAGACAGACAAAACAGACAGACAAACATATAGACAGACAAACAAACAGACAAACAGGTAAACAGAAGATACACAAACACACAAATAAACACACAAAACATACAACTAGTCAAACTATACAATACGATGTAATCCAACATTCGACTAAAGTGATTGCTAGTCGTACAACGGTCTTACCAAATTCTCAACTTGATGATACCATCCACTAAAGCAAAACACCAAACACACCAATCAATCACAAAAGCAAACAACTAGACTGTACACTAAACCTGAACTACAACACAAACAAACCACTCACGCACAACAGTGTAAACATATTCTCACATCTTAATGTCTCACGTACTGCAACAGCAAAGTGTACTGCACCTTGGAATGAAAATGACTTCTCCGGCATTCTGAATGACTTCAATAGGACTCGTTGTCTTGCTGTTGCCTTTGACGTTTCGTATATCAACTAAAGTGTTTCCGTAGGAATCTTTGAAGTTTTCCTCACCGTAGGGAGGAACCAGTAGCCATCTCTTTGAGCCACAGATATTAGCAGACCAGCTGTATGATCTGTAAACATCTGCATGAAATGGTGTCCTGGAACAATGATGTACATTATACTAATGCATGTATTTGGTAGTTGTTCAGTTGATAAATAATGTTGATAGAAAGTTTTTTGAAATGCAAGTGAAAACAGTTTGATATGATGGTTCGTTCCGCACCAATTATTAGCTTTGGCTCACTGTCAGTTGCCTGGTTAATTTCTCTGTCTGTATGTCTGTTTGCCTGTCACTCAGTCCGTCCGTCCGTCTGTCTGTTTGTCTGTCTATCTGTCTGTCTTCATGGTGTCAGACTATGAACAAGTTGCCTAGTCGTTTCTCATCAATGTCTGACCTGATCAACTATCTGAAAGAGTCTGAATCAGTTCCAGAATCAATTGGCTCTACTCTAAAGTCAGTGTTTCAGTTATTACCACCTTTGCCAAATCAGTCGACAATGAATCAGAGGAAAATCAGTCCATTGAAGATTTCATTTCATACCCATGAAAGTTACAGTATCGCCTGTGCACCAAGATTGCCAGCAGTGAAGTTGGTGACCTGCTCGCCCATGTCCCCTCTGATAGAGATGCAGCCAGGTTACGATCTTTACAGGGAAAAGGCGCAGGATCATGGCTAGAGATAATACCGTCTTCTGGTAAGTACGCACTTAAAGCAAACGAGTTTTCCACTGCGTCTTATCTAAGACTGGGATTGCCTCTGCCATCCACTGAATGGGAATGTATGCGATTGTGGTCGAGTTATAGACCCCCAAGGATACCACCTTTTGGTCTGTAAGTATGGAGGTGGTCCTGTTTGGGCCCACAACTCTGTTCTCCATGGCTGGAGTGAATGCATGAGTGACCTACATATCCCGCATGAGAAAGAACTAAGAAATCTATACGTCAACAGTGAGGATCACCCAGACATTACATTCTTTGATGCAGAATCAAGACAAAATCTAGATATTAACGTATCATTGGCACACCCATGGAGTCAAGGTGTTCTAAAACGATCCAGCAGGGAGGATGGGTTTGCTGCCCGCACAAGAGAAGAGAAGACCAATAAGTATACAGGAGAAATTCTACCGGGAGGGACGTCATCAAAGTGTATACCACTAGTGTTTGAGCACTTTGGGAGATGGGGCCTGCAAGCTGATGCCTTCTTACACACTCTCTCAAAACAGTGCAGCCGGATGGAGGAAGACCCCTTTCATAGTGCAGAACAATTCAAAACTTTTTGGAGGAAACGGTTCTCTTTGATTCTTAAAAGATGCAATGCAAAAGTAATCCTGAAATAGTTGTCAAGAGTTTCAGAAACAAAGAATGACATGAACAAGCTTTTTGACTTTAATGTACAGATCCAAGTCCACTAATGTTTTAAAGTATTTTGCTGTAAAGGACTGGTTTATCATAGAAGTTTAGGATGTGCACAAGTAGAGGATCTGTAACAACAAAATAATCTGTCTGTCTGTCAGTCAACTAACATTTATTTCAAACATGCATCTATAATATAATGCTAGCAAGGTACGTACATAAAGTTCTGCAGTTACGAGAGTTCACTAGCACTACATTAGAAAAAACATATATTAAACACTTAAAAAACAACGAAGACTATACCCAGAGCCAACTAGAGGCTGAAAACATGGGTAGAGCAGTCTACACTACAGTCAATGTCATTGGTGAGAGCTGAGATTTTTCTCATTATGACCTTTGTCTGTCTGTCTGTATGTCTGTCAGTTTGTTTCTACCTGTTAACATATACCTCTTTGTCCGCCAACTACAGGCAAGTGTGTGTGTGTGTGTGTGTGTGTGTGTGTGTGTGTGTGTGTGTGTGTGTGTGTGTGTGTGTGTGTGTGTGTGTGTGTGTGTGTGTGTGTGTGTGTGTGTGTGACACATATACAGATACAGATACTATACCATGTTCCTTTTGGTCCCATATAAACAAACCGATAGTCATCCCTCTTGTCCGGTCGTTTGCTCCAGAATTCATTCAACCAATCAACAGAGAAGTGAGACGGCAAGTCATAAGCACCATAGTCTGGATACGCCCTTTAACATAACAACACAACCTCACCAAACATGCAAACAAAACTGTAAACAATCAATACATCGTCTCACTTCGTGAAATGCCAATCTTTAAGGTACAAGATTCTCTCAGGTTGACAATCACATGTCGATGAAGTCTCACTTATATTCATCACTCTTTGCCAGTACGTCATGTATTCACTAAGCAGCATGTCCTGCTTTGGATGACTACCAAATTCTGTCTTCCCACAGTCAGCAACTGGCACCACAGCATCTTCTATAATGACATCAATACCTCTAAGCAAAAATGTAGAAATTAAATTTCACTACATACAAAAAAAGACAGACAAACAAACATACATGTGCATATACAAACATAAAAAATATACCGTATGGTATAGTACATGTACACACACACATTCCATGATTGCTTATAGTCGTGGAAAACAGACAGACAGACAAACAGACAGACAAACAGACAGACAGACAAACAGACAAGCAGACAAACAAACGAAAAAAACAAAAAAACAACAAACACAAGAGACAGACAGACAGACAGACAGACAGACAAGCAGACAAACAAACGAAAAAACAAAAACCAACAAACACAAGAGACAGACAGACAGACAGACAGACAGACAAGCAGACAAACAAACGAAAAAACAAAAAACCAACAAACACAAGACAGACAGACAGACAGACAGACAGACAGACAGACAGACAAGCAGACAAACAAGCAAAAAAACAACAAACACAAGACAGACAGACAGACAGACAGACAGACAAGCAGACAAACAAACGAAAAAACAAAAACCAACAAACACAAGACAGACAGAGACAGAGAGACAGACAGAGAAAAGACATCCATACACTATTGATATCAATGTTAATTAAATCATATGGTCAGCTACCTCAGCCTGCTGTTTAAAATGGTCCCTGCATTCGTCATGTGCTTGTAATATCACAGAGATGCATGAAAGACGTCACAAACGACAAACTCAATTTTTAAAACTAATTACAGTAATTAAGTTAATGACGTACACGTACACAGTAGATACAACCGAAAACCAATCATAAAACATTTTCGTGCTACGTCCAATACACAGCAGGTACATACCAAACATTGTCTTCAAGTATTTCACGTCCGGTTTGCCTTCTGTCACCCATTCTCTGCGAGAACGCCATTCACGGGTCATTTGAGCGTCAAAAAGACAGGGTTTATTCGTAAGTAGAAATTTTCCAAAGAACTCTTCCTCGCTTAGGCCCGACAAGAACCCGATTTGTCTTTGAACCGAAGCATCCATAGTAACATGGGTACGCTTGGCGCCAATTACAACGTGCAAGTATGGCAGTGTACGTGACTTGCACGCATGCGCAATCCATCTTCACGTGTAAAAATTAATTGCATTTAGTTAATTAGTCAAATCTTTATACATTACAGCAAACCTGAAACAAGTGATCTGTGTATAATTTGCGATAAATAGAATAGTATTTCTTACTAGTGCTGTGAAATGTGTTGTCTATGCAATCTGGTTGTTTTCTCGCTACTGTGTGTGCCTCATCAACTTGGCAAATCAGTCATAAGATTGAATGGCATTAACATCTCTATAGCTAAATACAGCTGCTTAAATACATACCAAAATCAATTAGCACTGTTTCATCGGATCATAAATAGTACACAGCAAAATAGTCTTAGTGTCGTATTGGTGATATGTATGCAAATGTAACTAACTACTGCATACAAAAAAGGCCTTTCCAGTCTTACTTCAAACCCTGTCTCATCTCTCGTAGCTCAATAAGAGTTGCTCCTACAAGAAACATCCAGAAATACTAGAGGAAGGAGATGAGCTGGTGAACAAACACATACCTAGTTTTAGTCGTAGATAGTTTGCCTGTCGCTGCTTCATCTTCAACTTTTCTTTTGTTTTCATCAATTGCCGTTCAATCTGAAAAGACACAATGTGGATTAGAAATGGTATAACATCATGATGTTCTACCTACTTTCTCAACTCTTTGGCCCTTTAGTTTATCAGATGATGTAGCATTTCTAAGATGATCAACATCTGCTGTTAGTTTGCAGTTCACTTCTTGCAGTCTGACATTCTCTTCTCTCAACGAATCAACAGATTGTTGAGAAGAGTTCGTATCCAGACTTACAAACGGCCCATCAGTGACTGGACTAGTGTCCAACAAACCTAACACATTCTGTTGAACCAACTTGCCATCACTGTGATTAAAAACTGATGTCGTACATTGCCTTTCTGTACCGTTGCCACTCGAAAGAATCGGATTCACCTTTTCCAGTTCCTCAACTTGTCTTTCTAGTGTCTGACGACGACCTACCAAACCATCCATCTGCCTCACTAGATTATCAACTGCCTCTTCAACTATCATCTTTTCAGATTGTAGAGACTTCAACTTCTCCTTTGAAGTGCAAATAGCTTCACGAAGATGACGACAGCTTCCGTTTAACTCATTTTCTTCGTCTGTTGTCTCCATCCCATGCAGCCCTGATTCACTTAAAGAACTGAGAAGTCCTTGTCGTTCTTCTTGTAGTTGTGCATTCCTCTCTCTCAATTTCTCATTCACAGATTTGAGCTGTTCATACATTGATGTCAGATGACTAATCTTTGTGGTAAGAACTGTATGTTCACGAGACATTTCTTCATTCATCGATCTCAATGCTTCATTTTCTGACTTAATTTTCATTTGGCTGCTCTTTAGTTCTACTGTCTGCTGTTTTAGTTTGTCTCTTGTTGAGTGAAGAGACTTCAATTCGATATCTTTGTCTTGTTCTTCTTCAATTAGTTTGTGATAGTGAGCTTGTAGTAGCCGATGTTGAGACCGCAGCTCCTTCAGTTGTTCCAGACAATTTGTCAACTGCTCACGTGAAGCAACTCCAATGCTTGCAGCATTGCTGGTACTCAATAACCTATAATTAACATTAGTACATACCAGTGGGAATACCAGTTGTTAACGCTAATGCTTCAAGCTATTGAAGGGTAAGAACAATTAAAATATACAATCAATAAGATAACTCGCGTAGCCAAACCCTTTCCCACTACATCATACTTTTAGACAAGAAAGAGTCTGGTGAACTTCCTTTGATGTCGCTGTGTTGTCGCTTTACGAATAATAGGTAAACTAAATACCAGATTTGACTTCTTAAGACCAGATCATTACATCACATCAATCCTATCTGTAAGTTGTTACTACTGGGGGAAGGTATGGCTATACAAAATTAGCAAAAACCTTGGACAAACAGGATTGTGTACACATCCAGGTATCATCGCAAAACCAGAGAACAGCATTGCCTACAATAACAAATGGAAGAGAAAAGTGAGATAGAATTGATTGGCATGACATACTGATAAGAAATCAAATCCGGTATTTAGTCACCCATTATTGATAAGCAGCAACACAGCAACATCAAAGGAAGGTCACTCAGACCCTTTCCCACCCAAAAGTATGACGTGGCAAGAGATGGTCTGACTATGCAAGACTATCCTCTGTCTAACATATAAAAATTATTATCAGAAAACAAGTACAACTCACAGTAACTGTTGCTCAAGGCTTTCCTTTTCCTTGATGACTGACTCAAGTGTAGATTGAGTTTCCTTAAGCAGACTGTCCCTGCAAAAAACATACACAGTTGGTAATGCAAATGTAAAGCCACCACACCAGCGAGAATAACAGAACACAGAACTACTGTCATCTCTGTTCTGTACTCTATATGCACACTAACACCAATACATATACTAGTTGGTAGTTGAGTCGATAATCACTGATAAATAGACAAGCAAACAATAAATACTCATATTATCATCAATTTATATGCAACCATCAACATACAATTTGTAAAGTTGTACCTGTCTTTAATTCTTGCTTTAAATGTAGATGTGACATGAGATTTCTCCTCCTCCAAACCACTTACTTGTTCCTGTAGCATCAAAACTTCTTGTTCCAGTTCCTATCAAGACAACAACAACTTCCAACAGTTTATCTGAATTATTTCACAGACCCCATGCATTCTTACCTCACATCGTCTACTGATGTTTGACAACTTCATCTCCAGCATTTCTTCTCGTTTGGCAGTCACCTGTTGTCGAAGCTTTTCCTTTCTTTCTTTCAACGTCTCCACATCTGTTACCAATGCATCAACCGTTGTTTCTTTACTAACCAGAAGATCTCGTGACTCTGCATTTTCAGCTGACAATTCATCAAGTTTCGTTGTGACATCATCATACTGATCAGTGAGAGTCTGAACAGCAGTCGACTCTCTTGCTAACACTTCCTGACTGTTTGCTGTCACTGACTCAAAGCAAGTGCTGGAGTATTCTTCCCATTGCTGTTGTAGCCAATGCATCACTTTCCTCAACTCTTCACACTCTGCAGTCAACTTTGCTGTCTCTTTCTTGTGATCAGCTTGAAGACGTTCAACTTCTTGTACCTGATTTGATTTCAAAAATGCCTCGCTAACTTCGTCACTTGTAGTTCTCTTCTGCAGAAGTTCTTGTTGATGATGAGCTTTCAGCTTTTCAATCTCTGTATTATGTTGTTGCTTCATCTGATGAAGAGCAATATCTTTCTCTTGACCTAATCGATGAACCGCTTTTTGAATTTCTTGTCGAGCTACTTGCTGTAAGGACTCAATGTCAACTTCCAGCTGTTTCTTTTGCATTTCTACAGTCTCTTTCTGCTGTTGATACTCCAGTTCTCTAGTTTGAATTTCAGTCTGGTAATGCTGCTGGAGATCATTAATCTCATAATTCTTCTGTTGAACAAAATGATCCAACTTGGCTTTCAACTTCAAGAGTTGGTCCGCTTGTGGAGAGCTGTTCTCCATTTCTTTTACCTTTCCACTCATTCTTGCTATATTGCTCTGTAAATTCAATACAACGGCTTCTTTTTCTCTTACCACAGTCTTATGTTTTACATTTTCTTTCTTCAATTCCTCTACTCTTCCCCTCAAAACAACCATTTCTTCTTCTCTCTTTTGTTCAGTGTCTCGTAGCGATGTTAATTTCTCTTTGAGATCATGTTTCTCTTCACTAACAACCTTCAATAAAGACTTCAGTTCATCCACCTCACCTGATGCAAGCCCACCTAATACCTCACCAGACCTTGCTGCTGGCCTTCCTCTCCGAGGCTTAGATACAAGCTCCATAAAACTGTAGTCTGAGGAGTCACTGTTCGATTGATTACTTTTGTTTAAACTGTCTCTTGCAAGTTTCAAATTTGCTTCTTCTAATGATTGTACCTTTTCTTGTAATAGTCGTCGCTCCTCCTCACAAATCACCACCACACTCTGCAGCTGCTCACGTTCTTCAGACAAAAACTTCAACCGCTCACATTCTTGAGACTGTCTTGCCTCCAGATCAGTCACTTGCTGCTTCAAACGTTGATTGAGTTGTTCTGCTGCCAGTCTAGCAGCGTCAGAGTTTGACAGCTTCTCAGTTGTGGTAGCAACTTTTTCTATTGACTGTCTGTATTGTTGCTGCAAACGTTGAAGTCTTGTTTCCAAATTAACTAGTTTACTGTCTCTTTGTTGACGTTGTGATGCACGTTCAGCATCCACCTGCTGTTGGAAAGCCAACTTTTCGTGTCTTGCTGTCTGAGCCTGCTGAGCCAAACGACTTTCAGTGGATTGACAGTTTTCATTCAGTTGACGGCATTGAGCTCTCAGCTCTTCAACAGTCTGATCAGCACGAAACAGAGCTGTTCCAACTTCTGCTAAGTGCTTGAGAGTTTCATCAAGTCTAGACTTCAAACTGTCATTGTCCTTCACTATGGCAGCCTTTTCATCAGTCAACCTGTGAAGTTGTGTCGCATGTTTCTTACTCATCGCTTCCACCTCCTGTTCTTGCTCTGCTTTCATGGCAGACAGAGACTCATCAAGTTGAGATCGAACTAACTGCAGCTCAGAGTTCCTCTCCTCCAAAGCAGCTTTCAGTCTTTCCTACAATACACAAACAAGTAAACATAAATTAACAATATCCACACTCAATTACATTTTAATACAGGTAAGCAAGCAAGTATGCAGACTAACAAACAAATACGTAAACATACTGTTACATATGAAACAAGTTTGATGTGAACTAGATCACTAAGTAATTAGTGCTTTCAAACTATTCTGCCAATTTGTTATTCAAACAACAAGGTATACTAAGTGAAGCAATATCGCCATATGCCATTATGCACATTTCTAACAGACACAAATAAATTTCGCAGCAATTAACTTGCACTAATAATAACAGTCTCTATGCCATAATGTTACAGAGAAACAGACAAAAAACTGAACAACAGATAACAGACACCACATACATTAACATTTCATCAATTGTCCACAACATCATCACCCGCAGAATAAAATAAATAAAACCTATATTTACTACTAGCTAAATTTCAAATTATGTGCCAGAGATAGCAGTAACAAACAAGATGAGACAGAGCCTAAACCGCAGTAATGCCTACTGTTAGCCATAAGCAAAGCAAAAACCAATGACTTCAAATAAATTCTAACAAAAGTTTGATGAGTATGTAATGTACAACATAAGGTATTGATCTCTTGCATAAAACATCGTCTATTTGTCCTTTGTTTGCCCCTTCTGTTTGTTTAATTGTAACATGTATTGTATTATTATAGTCAGCATGCAAAACAAAAAAATTTGCTGCCAATAAAAAATCAACTACAATCACAGCTTACTTACATTGACTCTAACGATTTCACTGTGAGAGTCTTTGAGGCTGTTCAGTTGTTTCTGCTTGTCAGATAAACTCTCACTCTGTCCATTATTCACAGCGATGAGTGTCACACACAACAGTATCAGAAAACACAAAAAGCAATGCAATAACCTGTAACTCATAGCTTTGTTGAAGGTTATCCAAGCGGTCTGACAATCGGTCTGACAATCGATAAGAAGAATTGTTAACAACCGAAGTGTCCAAGTCTTTGAATGTGACTGTTGAAATGTCACTTGATTCACTCCATTTTCTTCCTGCATCGTTCTACATAAAAGTTCAATTAATCAAGGATGCAAGGAAGCATGCTTCAGTAGTCACCTCCGGTTGGACAGTAACAAAAGAGTTATGAGAAACAGTAGCTAAAGTTTCATTCAGTTTAGATACCTACAAAGACAACAAATGAAAAATGCCTCCACATAAACGGATATACTACACAGAAAACAGACAGACAAACAGCCAGGCAAACAGACAAATAGACAGACAAACAAACAGACAAACAAACAGACAGACAAACAGACGCACAAGACAGACAAGCAAACAGATAGACACAGACAGACATGATCGGTTCTGGACCTAAGACCCTTAGTAGAAACACTGACTTTGCACAACTTGTAGTTAAGTAGCTTCTTTTAAGTTTTATCCCCCCATATGGGGCTAATGTATTATGTAGTAATTATTATGTAGTGGACTCTAGGTTTGCTTTTAGAGTTTGATGGAAATTTCATTGTAATGGAAATATATGACAGACAAATAGACAGACAGACAGACAGACAGACAGACAGACAAAACAACAAACGAACAGACATACAGACAGACAAGCACAAGCAAACAAACTGACCGACCATATGCAACTGCAAGTAATGTAAAAATCAATCACCAAGACAAAAACAATATAAAATAAAACAATCTGTTCACAACACTAATTATAGAATTACCAACTGAGACATACAAAACAACACACCTGAAGCTGCAGCGATGCATTCTGTTCATTTAGTCTCAACAATTCCAGCTGCTACACAAACAAAAGTTAACCTAAATGACACCAAAATACACAACCACACACAACAGCTACTGATTGTTTAGCAGCAGTTTGTATTCTGTCCCTGTCAACCTCCAATCTTGTAACATCAAGCGAACTTCCATGTAAAGCCTCCTTCAACTCACCAATCTCTCTACATACAAACAGCGGATTAGAAACTGCACGAACATAAAACACAAAATGTGCTTGCCTCTTCTGACTTTTCACTTGCAATCTAAGTGACTCGTTGCGTTCTTTTAGCTGCTCAGTAGCACGAGACTTCTTCACTAACTGACTAGTTAGACTTTGCATCTACACACCAGATAGAGTTAGTACGCACGTACTAGCAATTTGTAATGAAATAGTGGTGTTCGTTCATGTTTGTGTAAGTATTAAAGAATATACATCAGTATCACAGACAGACAGACAGACAAACAGACAATATCTGAGCATCAAAAAGTCTAGCTGAACTGGCCTAACAAGTGGTAACCAGGCAAGCAACCAAGTAACACTGTGTCAGCCATGCAGATATCTAGATATTTAGATGATTTGATCGTACCAAACGTCGCAGATTGTAATACCTGTTGTTGTGTTCGATGAGATACAAGCTGTTCTACTGCTTGCAGCTGTTGCCTAAGATTAGAGACATCTGAAGATGACTGCTCCAACCGAAGCTGCAATGTCTGTTTCTCCTACAGTAACAAAGTAAAGTAAGTGAAAACGTTGTCATAGCAAAGCACCACAAAGTGACAACAGACATGCATTGTGTGTGTGTGTGTGTGTGTGTGTGTGTGTGTGTGTGTGTGTGTGTGTGTGTGTGTGTGTCAGTGTGTGTGTGTGTGTGTGTGTGTGTGTGTGTGTGTCAGTGTGTGTGTGTGTGTGTGTCTGTGTGTGTGTGTGTCAGTGTGTGTGTGTGTGTGTGTGTGTGTGTGTGTGTGTGTGTGTGTGTGTGTGTGTGTGTGTGTCAGTGTGTGTCAGTGTGTGTGTGTGTGTGTGTGTGTGTGTGTGTGTGTGTGTGTGTGTGTGTGTCAGTGTGTGTGTGTGTGTGTGTGTGTCAGTGTGTGTGTGTGTGTGTGTGTGTGTCAGTGTGTGTGTGTGTGTGTGTGTGTGTGTGTGTGTGTGTCAGTGTGTGTGTGTGTGTGTGTGTGTGTGTGTGTGTGTGTGTGTGTGTGTGTGTGTGTGTGTGTGTGTGTAATGTTCATAACTATTGTTTGTGTTAAACAAAAGGCTCATCAAGTGCAGTTCCATTATATTGTATGCCCCATACCTCAGAAACCTTTATCAACACTTCCTGATGCCTTCTCTCCTGTAGCAACACCCTACAATACAACGACAACACCAAACAATGACCAACTGCTGACCTCGTGTTGCATTTTTTCAATCGTGTGTTCTTTCTGTCGCGTCAGCTTTTGAATGTTCTCACTCAACATCTTTGATTGAGCAGCACTTTGAGCAGCAGCTTCTGTCAACTCATTTATTCGGTGCACATACTGATCTGTAATCTTGTGTAAACCTTCCTACAACAATCTGTTTCTGTCTGTCTTGATGTTGTAGAGTGTTGGCAGCAACTTACGTTGGCTGTTGTTAGTTCCGTGTTCCTACTGTCTGCTTCCCGAAGCGCTTCAGAGACTCTCTCGTTTTCGCTCATCAAGTGATCGATGCCAGACTGCATTGACCGTTTCTCGGTCACCAACTGTTCAGCCTACACCAACACAAAGTCAACATACAGATGTAAATGTGACAAACATATTTCATGATTGAATAAAACTAGGGCAGTATGATGCCACACAGCCTGTATGGCCATGGTCACTCGGGTTTTCAAAAAGTTGACTTTGGTCTGCATTACAAAAACTGCTACTTCCGGTATTGGTGCCGGGCAATCAAATAAGTAATATATTTTCATGACCAGAGTTCTAGTCGGAGTTCTCTGTCTGCTGCTTTCAAACGCTGTGAGAACAAGTTGTAAGATATATGTTAATATAAAATGGAGCAAACAAGGCAACAGTTGTCCTTTCAAGCCACGCCCATGTAACGCGCGCTAGACCGTATAAGTTTAAATTTTGTTCCTACAGTGCTGAGAACATCGCACAGCAGAGAAAATTTCTGTGTTATTGTCATACACGTATGGCTACCTCTCGATTGAGTTTGTTCACTTTTCTTGTTAGGTCTGCTTTCACGTGCTGCATTTCTGTTGCATGTGCTTTCTTCAAGCTCGACAACTGTTTTTCAGCGTCTTGCTTCTTCTTAGTCACTGCTGCTAGCTCCTCTGCTTTTCTCTCTATTTCACCTCGTAGTTCTCTTTGCTGCTGTTGAAGTTTGGAAATGTCTTGGACAACTGATTTTTGTTTACTTGTATTAGATTCAGACATTTCGTTCAACTGATGTCGGAGGTCGTGTATTTGAGTTAGAAGACCTTCTGTTTGACGAGTTTTATCAGCTATAGTCTGTAGACACAAGCGAAAGTGAACGCACAGCAAATAGAAATTGACAACAAATGTAATGAAAAAGAGATACATAAGCATGCATGTACAGTACTGTGTATCCCTGCTCATCTGCACTCACTCAGAGTCACCTGTCTAACCACATATTCGACCTTCATTGTCCTGCAGATATGATGTCAGTCATCTAATACAAGTTACATAGTAACCTTGTAGCATGCTGGCGATGTACGAAAATAAACTTGCAAGAAACCTAGGTGTGTAGTGCTCACAATAAATCAACAAGTGACGATTCTTTAACAGTTGGAAATCGTCTTGTACCATCATCAAACTAAAATATTGAGCCTGGAAGATGCTTCACGTATACACAGTATGTATATTTCATATATCTGACCCTCTTGAGTCTTTTCAATATCTGCTGCACACCAAGGATGCACTATATATAACCAAACTGTTATACACACAGTGACACACACACACACACACACACACACACACACACACACACACACACACACACACACACACACACATGCATGCACAGTGCCACACACACACACACACACACACACACACACACACACACACACACACACACACACACACACGTATATGTATAATATATCTGATGCATTCGATATACAGTATCAAAAGTACGTACTGTCAAAGCACCCCTATACATGAATATCGTGCATCCTTATTTTTGCTTGCCTGCAGATTAGGCACCATGTAAAAGCTTGCACAGTTTAAATACGGTGTAATACAGTTAGACCTCGTTATTGTAACACCTAATAATCTGACAAAGGTACATGTAAAACCAATTTACATGGTAGTCCAACAGAAACCAGAGGAACAAACATGGTTGGTATAATGAGGTCTGACTGTAGTCTCACGTAGCCAAACCCCTCCCCTTTTTGATCAAGAAGGGGATGGGTTTGGCTACGCGAGACTAGTCTGACTGTACCATTATCTTCCTCCTCAATCTTTATCCTTTGAGTCATCCGGGAAGACACTTTTATGGTAGTTCACAGTATATGTGTTGTTAGATATACATTGAATAACAATTGAGGCCCACCTCTGTTAAGCTAGGTTTATAATATGATGCTGGCGACGCTCGAGAACGCTGGTGAAGATGCTCAGACAGGTGTCATACTGTAAACACTCGCACGTCGCGTCATGAGCGTCGTCAGCATCGCCGACGCTAGAATTGATTCAAGTTCAACCCTAGCGTCCAAACTAGAAGTGCTCTCTAGCGTCTATTGGAAGCATGTGCCTTTTGTCGACAAAATCAGAGATCAAATCCGGGAGTGAAATAACCAAAAGTAAACTATGGAAAAGAAGCCTACCAGAAGTGTATACATGTAGGTACGGCTGCTTGCGGCAGATCAAGTCACGGTAGCTGAGAGATGAGAGGCGCAAGAAAAACGCTTGGAAAAACGTACCGAAAAAACCAGGCTCCCAGCAGCAGGCTGCCAAATAATGTGGAAACGTCTCTGCGACAACTTGGTAAGGGAGAAACTCAGGAAATGAAAACCAAATCACAGACTTTTGTATACGATTATGATGAGCATGCGCGTAGTGGCTCGTCGCTGATGCTCATCAAATGATATTGTAAATGGTACAGCATCAGCGTCGGCATTTTGACACCTACTTGGTGTCTTCATGCGAGTGTCCCCGCGAGTGTCGCGGGCATCATCAGTGTCATATTGTAAACCTAGCTTTAGCCCTCGATCACTGACGTACATCAACGTGTACCCTTATATCACTCCAACACAAACACATCAAATAACTATTACCTTTTGTAATGACAGCTTTTGCTCGTCCTGGATCATTATTTGTTGTCTCAAATGACTGACTTCATGAGCCGATGCTGACTAGATGATTAAAACATTGGATAACGTAAGTCAGCTACACAGTCTTCACGTTCACCTACAATCAACTGACCAGCGACTCTGACGTGTCTTCTAACTGTCTCATGAGTTTTGCTCGATCGTCGTGTAGCCTGTTGATTGACATCTGCTGTGATGCAAACTGAAGCTAACATTCAAGGATAGAAAACAAATTAGAAGATCAATGGAAGTGAAGATATAAAATTAGTAGATAGTTGACATGCATAAGTCATGAGCACATGAATGCATCGGCACATGAAGTTAACAGCATATAGGTATATGGGTTGGCAGCACACATGTGCATACTGTCTGTCTATCTGTGTGTGTGTGTGTGTGTGTGTGTGTGTGTGTGTGTGTGTGTGTGTGTGTGTGTGTGTGTGTGTGTGTGTGTGTGTGTGTGTGTGTGTGTGTGTGTGTGTGTATTTGTCTGTCTGTCTGTCTGCCTGTCTGCTTGTCAATGCATTTGTCTGTCTATAAACACAAACTATGCTACCTGGAGTTCTTCTTTAATGTCCTTAACAATCAGCCTCTGCTGCTCAATACGGCTAGCTTCCTCTAGCTCTGACATTCCGTTGTCAACAGCCTGTACTCTGGTCGGTGTGCCTTGACTCAGCACTGTGTGCAACATGTCCAACTATCAGTATCACAAAATGAGTTATTTTACCTTACACCAAGCACATGCAGAAAGTGTGTGTGTGTGTGTGTGTGTGTGTGTGTGTGTGTGTGTGTGTGTGTGTGTGTGTGTGTGTGTGTGTGTGTGTGTCTTTGTTATCGCTGACCTTCATAAACAATCATTCTCACCTGATCAATCATCTCGGACTGTTTCCTACTGCTCCCAATCGATTCGTCTTGCCTCCTCTGAGGTCTCTGTCTCACAACACGTTTAGCAGGCAATCCACCAGTTTCAATCTGACTATCTGAAGAACCAGACACATCCACTCTGTGTACACCACTCCTTGACCTTTCATCCAACATACCCTTAACCTACAATACATAAACCATAAAATCAAATCCAAACAAATTATTAATTAATTAACTCAATAACGAACTGTGTCAAGTAAAGCTTGTTTTTCTACTCTCAGTTTGCCGCTTGTCGTTTGTGTGTGATGAAAACTCTCTACTGCAGTTTCTGGTTTCGTTCTCCTTCTCGATGGTAACGAAGCATCATTCTCCTGTCCTGTCTGAAAGTAATGTATGAGCCAATGATAAATATCTTACATTACACGGGCAGAAAACAGACCAATTTTTCCTTGCAGACTGTGACAGGAAGTTTGTGTAGAATGTGTTTCATTAATTAAATACTCAGTACTAGTTTGACAGACAGACAAGCAAACATACAGACAAAGACAAACAAGCAAACTTACAGACAAAGACAAACAAACAGACAAGCAAACATACAGACAAAGACAAGCAAACATACAGACAAAGACAAGCAAACTGACAGATGGAAAGAGGACACATGATTTCACTGTGTTTATGATTATCTTGTGTACGAGTTTTGATGCATGAAACGTTTGTATTTGACAGACAGACAAACAAACAAACAGACAGACAGACAAACAAACAGACCGACAGACAGACAAACAAACAGACAGACACAGACACAAGCACACAGACAAACTGACAGACAGACACAGAAACAGACGGACACAGACAGACAACTAAACAAACACACACAGACAGACAACTAAACAAACAGACAAACCGACAGACAGACAAACACACAGACAGACAAACACACACACAGACAAACACACAGACAGACAAACACACACACACAGACACAAAGACACATAAACACATCGACTGACCAACACACAAACAGACAGACAACAGGCTAGACAGACACGCAGGCTAACAAACAACACACGCCTAACCTCTGAAAACGAGAGCTTCCTAACTGGTTTCGTCCGAGATGAATCAGCAGACGAGCTCGTCAGACAATGTAAAATCTCTTTACGCACTGGAGACTTCTTCCCAGCTGTTCTCACAAGCAACAAGTTACGCGGCTGTCGTTTACTTTTCCCAAACTTTTCAATTCCATCCATAACTCGAGTTCGCGCGCTATCTGAAATCCTGAATTCGAACGGTTTGAGGTGTCGATGCGCATGCTCTAAGCATCCCTAACAACCGAGCGAGGCGGTGTCTATGCGCATGCTCGAAACATCCATAGCAACCAGATGAGACCACGCCTATGGGCACGGCGAGCAGCATTCCTTCCAAGTCAGACAAAGCAAGCAAGAAAGTTCTCGTCACTAGGCTTGAACGAGAGCGTGAACGAAAATATGAAACGTGTCTGGAAAGCGAAGAAATGGCGGCAAAACAACTACTGGAATACGAAGCTAAACTATCAGAGTTGAAATCAAAGAATGAGCAGCTAGAGGAGACGATGACCAAACTGAGAGCGCAGATGAAATCGGAAGCGGACAGTTGGCAACGAGAGAAGAGCGAGACGCTGCACATGATGTTCAGTGAGTGGGCGTGACCGGTTTTTAAAAGTAGGCGGGGCTAATTGTGTTGGGCTCTTCAGGTGAATTGCCGTTGATGCATCTGTCGGAGAAGTCGCGGCGGCAGACGAAGATATCGACCAACATGTTCTCCGGAAGCGCCGAAAGTTTATGCAAAACGTTTCCGATGGTAACCATAGCAACATGGTAAGTCCAGTTAATTACATTTTAAAAATAAATGAATTTTTGATTTTGTGTGTAGGGATGTGGTTGGATTTGCAGAGTTATGCGCGAGGATCACTCCGGCTGAAGTCATCTCATTGTTGGACAAACTGTATGCGAGAGTCGATGACACATTTGTTGACTGTAACATTGTCATACTCGATCGTTCGTCTGACAGCTGCACGGCAGTCACAGGCCTAGTCGAGCACTACTACTCTCCATCTCAAATAACAAGCAAACCACCACTCAAAAAGGCTGACAGCACTTATGGTAGTGTAGATGATTTGAGCAGTCAAATGGGTGTGGTCAGAATGCAACAAGTTGACGACACACAATCACACGAACTGCCTGAGAATTATGCTGCCCTACTGGCATCATCGTGTCTGCGTCTAATGAGCTCTATTGCTGCCATAAAAGTCTCTGGTTTACATGATTTTATGCTGCAGTTGAGAATAGCTCTGCATTCTGGTCCTTGCTCTGCGGGTGCGATTGGATTGCATTCGGAGCACCACATCCCCAAGTACAGACTGTTTGGTCCGACTGTCACTCGAGCACATTGGCTGCGTTCTAGTGGTCTGGCTCTTCAAATTCGTGTCAGCAAGGAAAGCGAGGTGTTGTTGGAAAAGAAGGGCGGATTTAGGTTGGAACGATGTCCTGATTATAAACTTGCGAATTGGAATGAGACCGTGGAATCTTATTGGCTAGTTGGAATGGACGCTCATGACGTCAGGTTACCGTCTCTGGACAGAGCGATTCCTCTTACAAACTACCTTCTACAGCACGTGTAATACCACGTGCTATTTGACATACATACATACATACATACACTTTAGTTACTACAATTGCTTTGTTGATCTAACGCGCGTTAGATATATTTTGTTGTACATGTACATAAATACGTGCGTGTATATACTAAAATATGCATTTATAATGTCGTGCATACACTAAAAATTAGTAGTCCTCCCTTCGCGCTAGATTGCGCTACATTACGTGCGCTAGCCATCACGTGTGCATATCTAACGCGCGCTAGACAATAATGGCGAACACCAGAGACTTTTTGTATCCTTTCCTGCAAACGATTATCTTCGAAGCTGTCGCGTTCTTAGTCATCGACATTATTGTCAAAGAAAATTTGAAACGATCCCAGACGGCAAGAAGAAAGAAGAGACTTCTAGCAGCGGAAGGATGTCTCTTCCTTTTGGTCTCACTTATCGCAATCCTGAGTGGTCGAATTCCAATCATTATGCTTACAACAGGTATTGGATGTATCATAACATCAGCGAGCTCATTTAGAGAGACCCATAAAGACGTTGAGCGTACATTTCTACGGAAAGTTGAGAAAAGTCCAGTTGGCGCCATATTGAGTCATCATCAAGGGCGGACAGAGAAGGCCAAGAATGTGATTAAGAGTCCTATTGTGACTCCTGAGACAGAGCTAGGTCTCGGTTCGGAGTACACCGAGACTCGACTCTCCAGACGTCCTCTGAGGAGTCGAAATCAAGCGGATCCGAGAGTCCGCCCACTGGCTGGCATTCCTGAAGACATGGGAAACACACCGAAACGTCATCGCTCTGATTCCTTTCTCTCCGAGACTCAGGAAGAGATGGAGGACGTACGAGATCGTTCTCAGTCTGTAAAGACTGCTACTGTGTGGTCGGTCCCGTGGTGGCATCGCTACGGAATTTCTACTCTCTTCAACTATCAGGCTCATCATCCACCGGGCATTTCCAATCGATCAACAAACACTTGTTTTTTGAATGCGTGTTTGCAATGCGTTGCACGAGCTCCTGGCTTTCTCACTCGGATACCTCTAAACGATAAGCCCCGATGTACCACGGAATCGGTCGTGTATTATCTTCACAAGTTGATGCAGCAGTTGTTGTTGCCGAAGGAAAAGTGGACATTCGGTCACTTGTGTACGGAAACGTTTCGACGGTTCGCTCACTCGCTTCGGCCCGATTTCATTGCATCACCGGAGAACGGATATCAAAAACAAAACGATGCCGGAGAGTTTCTCATATGGTTACTCAACACGGTCCACGAAACAGTGAAGATATCGTGTCCGAGGGATGCCGCGGATGTTAATACGAAGGCAGATGTTAATATCAACTTTACCGATGACTCACAAATTATCCATTTGTGTAGATCGCTACAGAACGGTCACAAGTATCGTGAGAACATCCTCGATGCTCTTGTCAATGCATGTAACGAACGGTTAAACAGTTTAGGTCGTGAATCGGCCAACTCTTACCACCTGGCGGTACGACTCCTCGTTGCTTCAGAATGGGCCTTGTATTCGATGAGAAATAACTCGGTGGTGACCTCATTATTTACCGGCCAGCTACTGGAAAAGAGAAAATGTCTGAGTTGTCAACGCATTTCGGTAAGTGCAGAAGCTTTCGTTCTCTTACCGGTTCCCGTCGTATCATCTAATGCTGGCGGTGTACCTCGTCTGATGGATTGTTTAATGAGATTTGGTCAATTGGAAGTGCTCGGTCCTCAAGAGAGACTGCGGTGTCCGTGCAATGAGTTACAATCGGCATCCAACGGAGTCATGAAATGGTGTGGTAATCGTCAAGCTTTCTTCTCGATGCTCCCGGAATGTCTCAACATCCAGTTACAACGATTTTCGTACAATATCCATGCCAGAGTTGTGGAGAAGAACCACACGCCTGTCGACTTCCCGCTAGACAACCTCGACCTGTCGGACTTGACACTCAATAATTTCGTTCAGACAAAACCCTCACAGCACTGCCTGTACAGTCTGTATGGAGTGTGTGTCCATCTCGGCAGTCACAGTGCATCGTGTGGCCACTATGTGGCATACTGTCTATGCGACGAGGACGGGAAATGGTATAGATTTGATGATGAGGTCGTGCGTGAAGCCGA
>NC_085106.1:1291391-1316391 GCF_963422355.1 Corticium candelabrum
GCTCAATTATCCGGGACATTAGGTTTATGTACATACCTTTATGGCACAGACAATGAGACTTAGCATTTCTCGGAGCTCTGAGAACGTATACTGTGTGCCAAAACTATATATTATTATTAATAATTAGAAATAAACAATGTGTTGTCAGTTTGTTGTAAAGACATTTATGTGTAACAAACAGCCAATAGAAACTACGATCAGATCCCTGTGTGCAATGCAAATATTATTAATTATAATTATTATAATTACTATTATTAGAAATTTCAAAAATTTTATAACGTTTGACAACTATGCCTCATGGTCAAAGTCACACATACTCCAGTTTGATATATGAAGTTTAAAGAAATTGTTTTTTTTAACAATGACGAATCAAATCTCCACCAGCTTTGTCTGCCCATCTTCACCAGTAACTCATACTCACAATCACACGTGTAGTTACCGGTGTGGTATTCTATACATTATAGTTTGTATATTACAGTGAATAAAACAAATAAAAACAAACAAACAAATAGAAACAACAAATAAAAACAAACAAAAACAACAAATAGAAATAAACAAACAAAAACAATGAATAAAAATAGCAAAACAACAAATAAAAACAAACAAAAACAAAAATAAAAATATACAAACAAAAACAACAAATAAAAATAAACTAAACAACAAATAAAAATAAAACAAACAACAAATAAAACAAACAAAACAAAAATAAAAACAAACACAGAAACAACAAATAAATAAAAACAAACAAAACAAACAAAACAAAAAGAAAAATGTACAAACAAAAAAAACAAATAAAAATATACAAACAAAACCACAAATAAAACAACAAAACCAACAAATAAAACAAACAAAAACAACAACTAAACAAACAAAAACAACAAATAAAACAACAAAAACAACAAACAAAAACAACAAATAAAAATAAAACAAACAACAAATAAAAATAAAAACAAACACAAAAACTACAAATAAAAATAAAAAAACAAACAAAAATAAATATAAAAATATACAAACAAAAACAACAAATAAAAATAAAACAAACAACAAATAAAAACAAACAAAACTACAAATAAAAATAAAAAAACAAACACAAAAACAAAAATAAATAAAAACAAACAAAAACAAAAATAAAAATATACAAACAAAAACAACAAATAAAAACAAACAAAAACAACAAATAAAAATAAACAAAACAACAAATAAAACAACAAAAACAACAAATAAAACAAACAAAAACAACAACTAAACAAACAAAAACAACAAATAAAAACAAACAAAAACAACAAATAAAAATAAAACAAACAACAAATAAAAACAAACAAAACTACAAATAAAAATAAAAAACAAACACAAAAACAACAAATAAATAAAGACAAACAAAAACAAAAATAAAAATATACAAACAAAAACAACAAATAAAAATATACAAACAAAACAACAAATAAAACAACAAAAACAACAAATAAAAACAAACAAAAACAACAACTAAACAAACAAAAACAACAAACAAAAACAACAAATAAAACAAACAAAAAAACAAATAAAAACAAACAAAACAACAAATAAAACAACAAAAACAACAAATAAAAACAAACAAAAACAACAAATAAAAATAAAAAACAACAAATAAAAACAAACAAAAACAACAAATAAAAATAAAAACAAACACGACAAATAAAAACAAAAACACAAAAACAACAAATAAATAAAAACAAACAATACAACAAAACATGAGGCACAAAATGAAAACAATTGTCCACGTTCTATTCGCATAAACTCTACAATCAACATCAGTGATACCAAACGGCTGTTCATTGCCCAAACTCCTATCTACAAAAGGACAACTCAACTAAGGCCAGCAGTGTCTGATCCAATAGAAAACGGGGACAAAAATCCACTATATGTCCTGTACTGTCTCTCTTATGTCGTATCCATGTAACTATTGTCTTGTGATTCTTCCAACTGATCAGAATCCCGCATCTCTTGCAGAGACAATACTACAGTACACAAATACAGAAAGAGACGATGTAAGCTCAAAATTCATCCAACACAAAAGTCTCTCTACAATGCACTAAACTGCAAACCAATGCCCTAATTCTCATCTTGCATACTAAGCATGCTATACTGTGTACTTGCTTGATTATTACCTCAACAGCTGGCCGAAGTCAAAGGTCAAGTATGGGATGGGGTCTTGCTCAAATATTGACACCTAAATTGTTAATTGGTGGAAATGATTGATTAACTTAAACAGCATGTTGCTACACTAGTAGAGCATCAAACCACCACCACTACCTGTAAAATATAGAAACCTAATCGTCTATATGATACCTGCGTTATCAAACCTTCAGCACACGGTCGACAAGCATGCACAAGTTGAAGAATGTCAGTATTTCTACAGGCACAAATGTATAGCAAACAGTCACATGAAAAGTGTCAATTAGCACTAATTAAAGGACTAAGAGCCTTGAACAAAGTTGGGGTGGGGGCTTACTTGAGCCCTGAGGTCATAACCAAGCGAGTATGGTAAGTAAAAATACGTATACAAATAATACAGAATTGTTGTCTTGTATGCAGACTCAGATGCTATAGCAATACCTTGTACGTGACTACAACTGTAGTGATGAGTGTACGAGCGTGTTAGTGGCTAGTCTGTGTTTTGCTTTAATTGTGATAACAGATTTTAGTTTCTGAATGATCCAGAAAGCTAAAGGTCCAAACGCTCTCTTAGAAACTCGTCCACATGCACATCAATCAACAACTGTTATAATGTCTGTACATGCAGTGCAAACTCGACTGCAACTTTCTATCCAAAACGAGAGCACAAGTCGGTGTATTCATCATGTTTGGTTCTAACATGTTCTTCGTTTATGCCTCAATTTCATGTCACTCTCTTGCCTTCCATCCAAATCACATAACAATACATACACTACAGCGTGTGCAACAGGAGAAGGCCTTTTATACCCCATTGACACAAGCACAGCTCCAAACTGAGCCAAGCCAGCCTGGGCTAATGAAGTGAGCCAGCCCTTGTTCACACAGGGTTCCGACAAAGCGAGCCAACTGAGTTTTAGTAGGCGTGTCTCTTGGTGCACATGCTAGCCATATAGACGTCATTATGGAATAAGCTCCATGTGCTTATTTCTCACTGGCACTAGAACAGTCTAATGCAGAAATATCATCACGGATAGACGTCATTTCCTGACAGGCACTCATTTTTCTTTTGCATCCTTCAATTTAGGCTCGTACGTTTTCCTCACCCCACAACTGGATGAGACAGAGCATTTCGCTTTCAGACCACACCATCTTACAACAACTGCAACGGCTCTAGCATGTGCACTATGATCGGTGCTCTATGCGTGTCTGTTATATACCTAGCGTCTAGACTTACTAAGTCAGACTGAGAGTCATGTGACGTGTAGAAAGTCATATGAGTTGTGCAGGTCATGCGAAGTGTTTAGGTCATAGCAGTTGGAGTCATCTTCCGGTTGAATGTTAATTAGTTTGTTACATCTGTTTACATCCTGTTACAAGAGGATGCGCCAACTCCAGCACAGTTTGGTTTGTGTTCACACTACAAAATCAAACCGAAACGAACCAACCAAACCGTGCTGGCACAGCAACTTGAGGTGGGCCAGCTCAGCATGGTTCAGCTCGGTTCAGTTTGGTTCGGCCGGTGTTCACACTACAAAGTGAAACCGAACCAAACTGTGCCGTACTGTGCTGGTGCGGTTACAAACATTCGTGTGAATGGGGTAGTAGTTTCATATAACTTGACCCTCTCCTGCTATGTCATTCTCACCCAGAAGTATAACACAAGGGAAGAAGGGCTGGCTACACGAGACTAACCAAGGCCATTGTTGCCACAAACTACCACTCAAATACACATACGTTCCTACCTTCCAGTTGTGACACAATCTCCGACTGCTGAAAGACTCGAATGAGACTACACAACAGATGAATATAGTATTGGTCTACTGCGGCACGATGCTCACCGAACGAGCCAACAGAACACCATAGAAGGTAGAGCAAACATGCACCGTGTCTCAACAGCAACACTGCACATGATGACGCCAGCAGTGCAACAGACGTGTTCGTTCTGTTCGCATCGTTGAGCTCAGTCAATTCCCTGTGTAGCAGTAGTATAAGGCCTCTAATGAGCTGCAAGACAAAACGTGTCAAATACGATAGAAACAACAAGCAACAGTAAATAATAATAACAATAACTGACTTCTCCGGTCAACGCTGATTGCAACATGAGATGAGTTGATGCGTTTGTCAATGCTGTGGCAAGCTGAATAAGCTGAGACAAAGACTAAATGGTGAATGAAAGCATGGTGTTTGTTGTAATTGGTTAAGACCTGAAGACTTAGATTTCTCCACTCGATTGGTGTGCATCTAGAGGGCTGATCAGTCCAGATGTGGAATAACTTCTTGAGACATCCTAAATGTCAAAATACAATAGAATTATACCAAATTTGTAATAAACAAAATACAGTAAAAATTTGATATTGATATGTTAAGCCGTTCAAGAGATATTGTCTGTACAGACAGACACAAACAGACAGACAGACAGGCAGACACTGTCACAGACAGACAGACAGACAGACTTCTTCCATACAGCCGCAACAACTACAAGTGTATGGCGTAACTGCAGCCCTACCAACACGGCACAAAGCTGTGGCGCAGAAAACATCTAGACTCAAGAGTCTTAAAACTAGACTACCAGTTACTACTACATAGAAACAAAAGCAATAAATCTAATAAACCCATCTTCCTTGCACACGCCATGCACACGTCCTGACACTCCCACGCATTTAGATACACAGATAGACAGACACACAAACAGACAAATAAATAAACAGATAGAGACAGACAAACACCATTGAAAACCTTACAACCTCACTACACTGTGCTACACAGGTTGTAACAACACATTGTGAACTCACCTGAATGTGTATTAAGCAACTGAATCATCTTTCCAGACTTTGAAAAATGCAGCAAGACGGCAGAAACAAGTTTTAATACGAGAAAATGCCTTATGCTCACGCAAGCCTCAAGAATACCTCTCGTGATCAGTACCGAAAATCTAGCAGCAAACTGACACATCAAGACAACCAAGATCCAACAAACCCAACAAACCTGTCAACTTGCATCTCAGACGAATTGCTAGCCAAAGACTCAAATATTTCAAGGCAAACAATAGGAACTAAAAGAGGAACGTTGGACACACCATCTTGTTCAAACTAAATCATCAAGTCACATATTGAAGTCTCAACCGTTTGTGTTACACGTTTCTACTGTTACTTGTTTAGGTGCAGCTAGGAGTATGACATCACCAAGTAGACGACTTGCACAGTCTTCAATTGGACTGACAGCCTGCGATAAAGGATGTTTTGAAGAAACATGTTGAGCACCACTGGTAGACTTTTCAAATGACCACGATTCTAGTAAAACGATGAAAGTTATGAAAAAATATATGCACGCATGCGCACACATGCATACACACACACACACACACACACACACACACACACACACACACACCTTACCATGAGGTGTACTAAAACTGCAGTTCTTGCCACCCAGCAAGACTTTCCTCCACTCACTTAAACTCCTTTCTCCTGTTAAAGTCTGTTGCATTCCTTTGCCAACAGCAACACCAGCCTTCACTTTCTCTGTTAACCCAACACAAGCATGAGACGCTGCCGACGGAGTAACAACAACCGCCTCATTCGTCTAAAAAATTAAGTATATTTCAAGTCAAAAATAAACACAAAGACATCACTTAATGTGACAGACTTGAGAAAGAGTGAGAAAATGTATTCTGATAATTGGATGTCGAGACAATGAATGGTTGTTCCATGTCAAGCTCTTAGCAACAACCTACAATAATACACTGTCAGTGTGTTACATAAACTATCTGTCTGCATGTTGTGTGTGTGTGTGTGTGTGTGTGTGTGTGTGTGTGTGTGTGTGTGTGTGTGTGCACACGTGCGTGTGTACTAAACTACTAGTTATTGATGTTACTGTTGCCTGCAATATATACAAAGTTGACAAACAAAGAGACAAACAGACAACAGGCACATTATTGTCTAAATAAGATATTGACCAAATATGGAGTTAGGTTAAGTGATAAAGTTTTAATTTATTATTAAAAATAAAATAAAATAATTTAGACAATAAATAATAAAATAAAAATTAAGAGATATAATATAAGTAAATACAATAGTTTTTATATTATATTATTTATTATTTTAAATTATTTTATTTTATATATTACAAGCTCACTGGCCTGTTCTCTGTACAAGCAGAGTAGATTATTATGATAGTTGTTAGTTAACTAATTTATGGTTGTATGCATTCATGAAGTATATCCCATTCACAGAATTAGCAGCCCCTGACAAAATTCTCGTAAAGTTAATTAATTTAACGTTGTATGCAAATTTATGTTGTTGCATGAGTATCCTGTTCTGACAATTTATCATTAAGTATATCTCGTTCACATGCATTTTACTCTGTTCTGAAGCTGTGGGACAGAATTCTCATGAAGAATTTTGTTCATCCCTTTCAATCTATCCCGTTCTTTGCCCTGGGTGATTGCATTATTGATTGTAAGTATCCTGTTGAAGACAAATTAAAACGTAGAGACCTGGATATATTAAAAATATAGGCTATTGCCTTTTTTGGACGTCACGTGCATTCTAGATGACATGCTCCGTGCGTGTAAGTACTGTACCATTCGATGTGGGGAATGGGCAGTTTAAATTCGGCAGAGATCCGATGCGCCATTGCAGAGATATCCGCACGCGAACGGAAGCGGGTTCAATCTAACAGGAAATCGCGTCGTCGCGGGAAAGTCCAGAAGACGATGACAATCTCACTTGTGACGTTGCATTCAATTGTAAGAAATTATCATGAAACTTACTTGTCGCAAAAGAATTCAGTAATCCATTGTGACGTCACGTATTGTGACATCGCCTAGACTGTCTAGTAAAAACGCTCTATTTCTGCTGTCATGGACTATGCGAAAGTGACAAACCGTTTATTCCCTTGCGCTCTTTGCTCCCTATCGTTTGATTGTCTTGCTTAGCGATCTGCACCTAGCAAAGCAGAAGCCAGTGTCGGATCGGTTTCTCAAAATGGGGACCCAGTTAATTAAGGTCGACTGTGAATAACCTTGCAACTAAGAAAGCAAGCGTGCTCAATATGGTCCGATCTTGATCTGTCAATTGTTGTGGTGGTGAAAGCGTGGCATACAAACAACAAAATGGCGCCTCTCCTTTATATACCAGAATTTTAAAAACTTTTCTCTGAAAAAAGAACTAGATGTAGGGATTGTATAAAAGTAACAGAAACAAGATCTATAAATAATATGAACCAAAGCCAGACATCATTACTAGTGAATCCTTCCAACCCCCACATCTATTTCTTTTTTCAGAGAAACAGTTTTAAAAATTCTAGTTTGGTAAGTTTTTAGGAGCGCAAAAGCGCAACATAGCTACGGTGTACATGTCTTCATTAGGGCCTGTAAGCCTTTTATAAGCATGTCTAAGATTTAGCGCGTTTTCATTAGCATTAATTAAACCTGTTTATATGTAACAGCTTTCGTTAGACATGATTCAGAGGTAGTTTACTCAAGTGGTTTATAGGTCTACGGGGTATACGTACGTATACGGTACCATGGTATCCTAGCACATGTTGCACAAATATGGATCCTAAATTTTAGAGCCTTTGCATTGTTTCTTCCGTGCGTGTATAATTAAATATGCAACGGCAGTTGGAATAGAACGTGGCTTAGTAGTCAAAGCCAAAGATCATCACATATGGGATATGCATTGCAAATGTTGGGTTCCCGTATAAATTGTTGTGTACGTAATTATTTGTCAATTTTGCTCCTGTGTGCCACGTAGATCGTAAACAATTTCAGACTAGACCGGACAATGACAAACATGATCGAATTACACAGTTTTGGTGATAAACTTTTTCATAAATGCGTTTGGCCTATATAATTGGCTCTTCGTCTATTGTCCCTGGTTGCAATACTGCAACTATCGCAAATACTGCTCTGTGATTGGCCTGAACTGTGCAATAGCATTGATGACGGTCATTGGATCAAATCTGCTTGAAAGAAGCACAAGTTTTAATTAACATTAATTTCAGTTTCTCTAGTCACCAAAAGAATAGAAGAGCTCAGGTAATTCTAAAGCGTTTTCTCAAGTTTCACAGCCATACCTAACGTACAAAAAGAGATATCCGTGGAGAAGAAGAAGAACAAATTGGCGCATGGGCCTCCGAGGCTAGCAACTGTTTTCTAAGTTGTTAGATGATTAGTGACCAAAAAATAGGATATAGTACATGACGTACAAAACATTTCATTTCCAAAACCGGGGCAATCCCTACATACAGGGTACTACCGTACCCTGTGATATAGATTAATATACTACTATAAATATTAAAAATTATATGCAAAATGGCTGCAGTGAGGGCAGTACTTATTGATACATGTCACACCTGACAAATGTTTTCCACACTTTTCACTAATTCATATCAATCCAATATATTATCCCATTATTCACTAACCTGACTGCATGGAGTGCTCGTTGTAGCACCTGCCTCACATCGAGTAAACGCTGCATCCATTGGTTCTATGCTGTTCCTCTTGTCGACTTCGCAATTCAGTCTTCCTTCGCTTGAACAACCGGAATTAGCGTCGTTCGTCTCTCTGCTCAAAATTGACGGTTCAACCGAAGAGAAATCGGACAATCTTGGTGAGCGAGTGAGTAACGCAGCACGAATAGATGGACTGTAATCGACAAACGTCTTCAACACAAGAAGACTGTTTAACAAACACACTAAAGTTGAGTTAGGGACTTCGTCGGTGGACAGTGATGGCGTACCAAGCGATACGTCTGCCGAACTTTTGCTGTGGCTGAGAGTCAATTCAGACAATGTGTTACAACACGTCCGCACGCATCTCTCCAAATATGGAAGGAGTTTCAACTCGGCTGCATCGTCCACTTGCAATGTGTCAATACAATGAGCAGACAGTGACGATGAATGTGCAGTAGAAGTTGCTGATTCTTGTCGCACAAGTCGCCCTAAAATGTCTTGCAAATTAAACACAGAATCGTGACAAAGTGGTGACACCACCGGATCTCGTTTATCAACAACCGGACTCGTGAAATTCAAATGTTTCCTCGGAGCTACACATTTGTTCAATAGAGTAGAGATGACGTTGTCGGTGTTAGACACACCGGTTACGAACGGCATTCCTGGTCGAGACAGAGGGCTCTGAAGCGGACTGGATGTTAAACCCGAGGAGATGACAATGGGATGTTTTTGTAGAGTGAGTATGTCTCCTCGACATTCACTCGAATATGCACAACTCATCACGCTGTATACATTCGACTCTGCAGACGATAAAAGCTTCCTGAGAAGTAATTGCTGTGGCGTCTCGGCACCACTTTGATTCACTACAAGCTGCCGTTTCCTAATGGTAGCCAGTCTACCTGCCAAACCCATCTCGTTGTGTATCCCGGGCATCGAACATTGAGTAGAAACACTCGTGCTCGTTCCTTTGTCGATAACTCTGCTGGACGGTGTCGGTATCAATACAGGGCTATTCTTGTCAGACTTATGTTTAATGTCAAGTGTAACATCATCAGGAAAACGAGCAACGTCTGACACTTTTGCATCCATTTTTTCTGGTAAAGAAAGCTTCGGCCGCTTTGATTGATTCGATGCAAAACTGGTGTCGGAACATTGTCTCAGCTGCCGCTCCAGTTGTTTCAGTTTAGCATGTGACTCCTCCACATCTTTATCCTTGAATTGGAGTTGCGTCTGTAGGGATGCCGCTTCCCTCTTGGCTCTCTGTAACTCGTCCATCACCACCTCGACATGTTTTTGATATTTCTCTTCAATAGTCCTCACGTTTTCCTTCTCGCTTGCCTCTTGCTGCGACAAATAGTCGCGCAGCATGTGGATTTCACCCAAATTCTTCTCCGATTCGTCACGCATATTCTGCAATTGCCATTCCGTCTCTTGTAGCTTCGAGCGAAGAGTGTAGTTGTCCAGATGTCCATCAGACGACGCCTTGTCGTTCTCTTTTCTGTCATTACCCGCTTGCTTCTCTGTTGACTCAAAGGCGGCGCATACTTGACTGAAAAGCGCGTCGTCGTCGTCATCGTCCAGATCCATTGCGTTGTTGCTCCACGGCTTTAGTCCGTTCGTGAATGGTCTAGTGATCGTGTTGTTCGTTTGTAGAACTCGTTTTCTTGACGATCCTTCTAGTTGTGTCGATGAATTGAATGGACGAGTTGTTGACGTGTGAGAAAAAGCTTTCCTGGAATGTTGAACACCTTGCAGTACGTCTAAATTCTCGATCGGAAGTGCCATGGACCGTACATTGGAACGTGAGAAACGGAAACGTTTGTGTAGAAGGACCGCGCGCCAATAGCTTTGGAGTACGCATGCGCGTTAGTAAGAACTTGCGATTACGATTTAATACGTGAGACGTTTCTGAAGCAGTTAGATTGCAGCGTTTTGATAATGCTGATTCTTTTATATCCGGATTGATAACCTATGCTTTACTGTGCATCAAAGGTCTAGCCTCGCGTAGCCAGACCCTACTATCATAAACTCAGATTGATATCAAACTTGGCAAACAAATTTAAATAAATGATTTAACTAACACATTGTTAGTTTTATAGAAAAAGCATTGTTTGATTAGATTGCACTATTTCCTTCTATTGGCATCGTTAAGTAACGTGCGTTAACTTAATTAAAGGATTGATATCAATATCCTAACACTACATTATTATTAAAAATAGTATTGTTGCTATGTGTCGTTATGCCCCTCCATAATGGACAAGTGGGTCCATTATTAATATCATTATTACTTAATTAAACTTTATTATTAATTTACAACACGAAACTATCAGGCAGTCTACTAAATTTCAGTGAGAGTCAAATCCTGACCATAATATATTCTTCAAATACAAATATATGCTAGGGACAGACTACTCAGATCACACTACAAAGCACATTTGATAAATACATCCCGCATGAAATAATATACCTAATCAGTACAGTACACCCATCTCATTCAGACACATCAGACCCATCAACTTCCTACCAGCCATTCGACCACTACAATACAATCGAGCCGGTCAAAAAACGCCGTTCTCTCTATAAAACGAATCTTTGACGATTTTCGTTCTTCCAAATCGCGACGATTTGACGTCACTGACTTCATTAATTTTCCATCCATACAACCAAGCATTTGTCAACGGATAGTCATACTTCTCTTCGGGTTTCAACGTCTTTCTCACTTGCAAGTAAGATTGCCTGCCCTCGCCCTCAGCACTCAGTCCAGTGTATAGCAGCTGTTTGGTAGCGACTGAGACAGGACGCATCTCGATTAGTTCAATGGGGTTTTGTTTACCATCCGGTTTGTCCGTTTTCTCTTGTTTTTCCGTCTTGGACTGCTTCGCAATCGGCTTTATCAGTCTTATTGGATTAGGCACCATGTTTGGTTTGCGTGGTTTGCGTTTGTAGTCGCCACGAGCGAATGCCTTGCTGTACTGGAGATGCCACGTGAGTCGAACTTGAGCCTCTTTGTTGATCGATTCTTTCCAGAAATTCTGGGTTTGAGTGTCAAAGCTCATTTCTCGCGCCATCCTTTCCTGACATCAATATACTGACGACAGTAGAGGCTGGCTGCGAGTCGAGGCTGCAACGAACGGTTGCTACGATAGAGATTAGACCACGCCCACGATTGAACTACCAATCAGTATTAGATATTAAATCACGTGATTTACTATTTTTTAATAAAACAATGATCCGTAGCTAGGATAGAAATTAGACCTCCTCACAATTAAGCCACTAATCTGTACTAAAATATTAAATCATGCGACTTACTATTTTTAAATAAAAACAAACCGTTGCTACGATAGAGATTAGACCACGCCCACCATTAAATCACGTGAATCGCCCTAGCTAACAACTTCGTTTCTTGCGCGTCGATTCGAATGTCGGTCTGGAAGAGCGTCATGTCCGTGTCGTTCCATAGCCACGGCATTCGTAGACAATGGGAATCCGTCGCAGCTAATACAATCTGCGTTAGTGCCGGTTTCAAAGGCGCCTATCTATTCGATCAGGGCAGAGCGGACGCTGAAACTATCCTGGCATTCCTCAGAACTGCCAAACAAGCTGGTCTCATTACACACTTAGACATACTGGACATTGATCATGACAGTCTGTTCATAACACGTAGACAGACACTGATGACTCAATGTGTCTGTGACCAGAGAGACTGCTTCAGGCGCATCTCGTTTATTGATGTTTCTCCTCATCGAGAGCATCCCTGCTTTGTGTCCGACGGTGAGAGAAGAATGATAATACAACAGCTTGGTGTCTTGACTGACAACCTACTTAGTGCATTATCGAGTGGATCATACATCTTGCCTAAGACAATTGCAGTCAAATCACATCCCGATTTACCTCTCTGTGTCTTATTTGGTTATCTACTTGGATATCCTATTATTTACTGGACGGACAACGTCGACCCGTGCGCCTCCAATTGTTTGGGAATGGTTTCTTTGAGGAGACACACAGCCGTCATGTCTAGTAGAGAGTTGAGAGAGCAAATCGTATCGTCTTTCAGTTTGCCTGAGAACCTGTGTGTTGGTGTTGAGTGTCACGTGGCCAAATGGAAGGAACAGTTTGCTGTGGATTGTTTGGATGCAAAATGTGGTGACTTCTCGTTTACGTTTAGTGAGCAGTCTTTCGTCTTCCCACAAGTTGCTTTGTGATGCCATGCCAACAGGAAGCCATTCTTAATTTAGGGGATGGGTGAGTCTTTTCAACCACAATCACATTGAAGTTATGGTGAGATGGCCAAGCTCAAGATTGAACTTGCGGCCATTATGAAACCAAAAAATCTGGGACATCAGTTGGAAAGGGTCTTTTACCAAAAGTCAGTTATGGTTGATATATACTAAGACTATCAATGTAATCAGGGAAATGTTGTTGTGATGCTTTCCATATTTAATTAATGATGACTCTCTGTAATAATAACTGGTGTGTGTGTGTGTGTGTGTGTGTGTGTGTGTGTGTGTGTGTGTGTGTGTGTCGGTACTGTGACTTGATAGAGTCAACAATTCGAGACAATTTGTGACAGTTTGATGTCTCACAGCAATAAAACAGCAACCGCACCTTAATCAGACATAAATACTGTATGAACAAAACTTCACAACAAAGCCTAGCTACCCAGTATACCTCCAACCTATTTGACATTTAAGGAAATCAGCACTTAAAATTCTACCAATTCATCCAATACAGTATGTAGAAACAACCACCCGACACTGCACATTGTGTTGATCAGTGTCATCATCCCAGCCTCCCATTCGACTCAAGACTTTCAAACAAAAAGATGGTTTCACACCAGTAGGACAAGCCATGCAAATTGCAACTCTAAAATTGACTTCCAGAGTTCGCTGGTTTAATTAATAAATTAACTAAATGTCACTATGCAACACCACTAACACAATGAATTACTGGATTACCTTATATTATGTACATTCTACACATTGTTTCCTATGGAAAAGCCGAGCCTATATTTCAGTCATTTTTACAGTGTACAACACTCAACTTTCCTCATATTTATAATAACCAAAAATAGAGACCCATACAAAATAAACACCACCACCAAAGTGAAAATAACTATCTCTACTTAACCCACACACGATCATCTAAATGACCATCTCGGGCTGTTGATGTCTAAGATCGAACTTTACACCCGACGACTTGAATTGTAGTGACCCATTCGACTGCATCGAAGACGGACGAGGGAGTCCTAGAGCCTTTGAGGGCAACTTTGTCGGTGACAGTCTACCGTGTGTGCTGCTGCTTGTGCAACTGCTATTGCTGCTAAATTTCTTAGCTGGATTTCGAGGCAGAGTTGCACTTCGTGTCGAAGTCGGCGAGTGTATGGGTGGCAACTCTGATACTCTTCGGTGTCCGTCGCTGGACGGCCTCGGTATACCCTGTTTTGTTAACGACGTCGTTCTGGTGCTTCCTACTGCCTTGTGGGTCTTAGGCTCTACAAGATCCATACTCTTTACAGCTGTTATTACCCACACGTGATCGAGGACTTGCTCAAAGGACGGCCGCTCAGATGGATTCCTGGCTAGCATACATCTCGTTAGATGAATCACGGCTACAGATAGAGACAACACAATAAAACTTAACATATATCAAGACCACACACGTTAATGCCCCAACTTGTTGTCTACCATACATGGGCCAAGGAGTCTCACCAGATGCACTTCGTTAGGAATGTTTACTTAATGTGGTTGTGTGTGTGTGTGTGTGTGTGTGTGTGTGTGTGTGTGTGTGTGTGTGTGTGTGTGTGTGTGTGTGTGTGTGTGTCATGACTTCTGACCATAATGTGACCACAAAGGTATATCATGCTGTATATACTAGTAGAGTGACTTGAGAGATACCACTGGTGAAACACAAATAGAAAGAAAGAGTATCATGTTGGTCGAATTACCAGTTCAACATTCTACTCTTGCCATCTAACTTACACAATAAAAACACTAGTTACCATACCGAGACCACTTTAAACCAATACAAACAGTTCAAACTACCAGCTGTTGTCTCTAACTGAAAGAAATATGGTTCCTTCTTTGTCTGCATTGTTTGCTTTAGTTGCCACACTGTGTGCTTTTAGATGCCCTACATCTCACTGGCAACTCCTTCCTGATGTCATGCTACTAGCATAACCACATGCAGCTGTAATTGAATCAGGAATCTTGATAAAACTATTACTGAGTAAACCTGATCTAGCTTAGTCACCACATTCATTGTCTGACTAAACATCCTTCTAGCTTTATACTCTCCACTTCATAAACATCAATTTTAACTGAAAACAATATGTAGCAAGAGTCCATACCCTAAAGACTTAGATCAATCCCATTGGCAACAAACAAAACTAACACTAACATAGAACAGACATCAAACCCCATTCGGTATAATAACCAGATCCATAATAATAAGACTTCATTCACACTAGATGTGTATAACAGTCAAAGAGTCTATGGTCTAGTGTATTCGTCCACTCTAAGTTAGTAACCAACAGTAACCAAAGTCGTCAACAGATTGTTGGATGTGAAAGATTCACTTTTGTTACTGCATTTTGTGCTCTAGTCAACACATTCAACTCATTCCCAACAAACTAAGGCAGCTATAATTTAATTACAAATCTTGAAAAATCTAATACTGAGTAATATGATAAGCTCAGCCACCACACCAGCCACCACACTCTGCTGTCTGACTAAACATCCCTTTATCCTCATACTCTCCTCCAAACCACTTTGTATACAAAAATTACTACTATGCAACTGAAATGCAGGAAAAGAGCCTGTAATCGGAGAGAAAGAGGAATGCCATGCATATCACAACTAATTTAGGATCACATGGGCAACAAAGCCTAACAAGAATCGATTATACTGCATACAAAGCATCTATAGTTAGAACCAGTTGCATACTATAACTTTTCTATTGACCAGAGAGGCAATGCTGTGTGTGTGTGTGTGTGTGTGTGTGTGTGTGTGTGTGTGTGTGTGTGTGTGTGTGTGTGTGTGTGTCATGTAGTGTATTCGTTCGCTTCAGGATACGTAATAACCAACAAATAAACAAGTCGCGGACAGATTGTCATACATAAATCAAGGCTCTGAGAAATTCATTCTCTGGTTAGTTCCCATCATTAGTTGAGACCATTCCAACTAATGGTGGTTTAAGTGCGTCAAGCATCACCCCATCTTCACCACACATTTCCGTCCTCTTACCTCGCGTGCAACTCTTGCTAAACTTGAGTTCGCCATACAGTATGTCCTGATCCTTCTCGAACGGCACATCTCCCATCACCATGTCATACAGCAAGATACCCAATGACCACATAGCAGCAGGCTGTGCATAATACCGATGGTACTTGATCCACTCGGGCGGACTATACACGCGGGTTCCTACACACAATGACCTCTAAGTCTCAGACCAAACTAATCAACTAATACCCTAAGCACACCACACCACACAAAATCAAAACCAATCCGCCACACAAAGAAACTCGAGACGCGACAGAATTAGACCTAACCCAGGCAAGTGCTCCAATCACCAATATGTCAATGACCTCTACATTCAACTCTCAGTCTTCCCTTCATCGCCACATAACAACGCAATCCGCAAAACAACAAACACACCTTCATATTCCGTGTATGCACTATCTTTGAGAAAAGCGCCGGAACCGAAATCGATCAGCTTTGCTCTCCCTGTCCTCAACTCCAGCAGCACGTTCTCGTCCTTGATGTCTCTATGCACCACTCCCTTCCTGTGACAAAATGCAATCGCGTCGACGACCTGACGGAAGAGAAACTTAGCCGTGCGCTCGCACAGAGGACAAGCTGCGGTGATGAAGTCGAAAAGGTCCATCATCGGTTCCGGTCTCTCCATCACAATGTACACACAATCGACTTTCTCATAGTAGTCCACAAGTCGGATGATGTTCACGTGTTCGACCTTGCGCATAAGAGCCACCTCACGCGGAATTAACTCGCCGCCCACCTGTGCAAAGCAAGAGAGAAAGGAATTCACGAAACCCGTTCATCGTTCACCAAACGTTCAGATGCCCAGCAACATGCACACAATCGCTCTCAATTACAAACATTAGAGACGCTAACCTTGCACCAGTGGAGCACCCGCTTTTTTGGAATAGCCTTGACAGCCACCTGCAACATTTTGAAACGAACCAATTAGAAGGCGACATTGTATTCAGTCAGTCAGCACCGACAAGTAGCCAATAATAATAACAGATTCCAGCAGTGTAGCAAACCTTTTTGCTGTCAAACCGACGCGTCGCTTCGAATACCTTCCCGAAACCGCCACTGCCGATTTGTTCCGTGACCTCGTACGAGTCGTCGAATTTAGACGCTGGAAAGGAGGGAAAACAAGATGCGGTTGAGGTCGGAGTGTAACCCGACATGAAGTTGGGATCACCTTGCGATTCCAGACGACAAGATGACATTCTCTGTACAATCGACAGCATCGCCACCGGAGAGAAGACACCAACACCAACGTTTTCCCACCGAGAGTCGAATGAAAACACGGCTTACCGCGCACGCTTGCGCTTGTCGAGTCGGTCGAGGTCTGGTGAAGCTGCTCAAGAGATGGGTTGTTACAACGGCGCGTGACTGACCAATCACGCCACGCGGACGACTATCCGTAGCGTGTCCGGGGCGTGCCGACAGGGCCTCTGGGAATAGTGACGTCGATTGAATAACCGCCAATCAGCGTGAACCGCATTAATTAACGAGTAGTGACCGCACTCTGGTTACCACGGTGAGACGGCGGGTGATTGAACACAGACGGTGTTTAGTTGCGGACATTCGTTCATACTTGTTTATTTATCACAAACGATGGCTCAACTACCTGTAAATCCTATTTTCAACTTTTCTTGGCACGCGCTAACGTTAGGGGACAGGAAATTAGATGACAATGAAAGAGGTAGGAAATACGGTAGACCACAACACTCGAGATATACACATTTTGTCGACTGCTCTTAGACAGGAAGTTGAATATGTTCATGTACAACATATCCTCATCATCATATGGAGAGAAGTAACAAAAAACCTTGCAATCACGTGATCCCAACTAATCACGTGACTTATTGCCACAGGGTTTACAAGCCACCGACTGAGACTCTACCCTGTAGCTTCCATGGAAAATCGAATGAATTCTCAGAGGTGCACACATTGCATTGTGTTGCCACATAGTGTCTGTAATGGCTGGTAATCGTGACTGTGTGTTGTTACAATGTAGCATCTTCGAAAAATTGGAATGTACCGAGATTATTCGATGAATATGAGGAAAGACAGCAGTCGAGTCTAAAGCCAATTGTTTCATCGTTTATTTGGAAAGTTATCGTATCTTGTAAATAGTTGAGAATGGGATAAGACGCTACTAAAAGTACTAGTTCCTATGAAGCTGCAGCTACAGTATAACACGAGGTATGAGTTTGGACATAGAGTCATCATGTCTTGAGATAACTTGGAGACTCTACGAATATCAAACTTTGCTCTTATCTGTCGATGTGTTGAGAGAATGATTTCTATACATCCCTGACAAGCCCAAATGCTAGAAGAAAGAAAATAAAAAACTAAGTTTTTAAAATCAATTAATTAATTAGGTTTAATGTGCTACAATAATTAAAATTTAAATAATAAAAATAATTCATAAATAATTAATTAATAATTTATAGTAATTAAATATTTAATAATTTTAGTGTTGAACTCCATTCAGACAGAAGTTGGAATCACAACTCACAGACTGACAACCACATAAGCAAACACACACACACACACACACACACACACACACACACACACACACACACACACACACACACACAATGACATTAAAACAAACATTCGGAGCAACTGCAGTCTCTGCCTAACTGTGGTGTGTGTGTGTGTGTGTGTGTGTGTGTGTGTGTGTGTGTGTGTGTGTGTGTGTGTATGTGTGATTAGTAAACCACAACAGCTAAGTCTCTTGTTTTACATACATAAACTGTGCATTCATAAACTAAGCAGGGAAGTAGGCACATAAACAAACCACACAAACAACAACTTCACATCGAATCCCTAAAACAACTGCAAATTGCCAATTCAACAAACCTCTCAAGTCAATGCCATACCCGCAGCAGCTATGTCTGTGGATAAGTGCTAGGCTTGTTATGTAATTTGTAACCAGAGGTTTCAAATTCATAACCCTCCCAGTGGTTAACAGTACTAACTACGATAATCATGCATAAACAGGAAACTCTCTATGTGATTCATTACCGATGAGGATTCAAACATCTCTTGACACACGTAGCATATTCCTAGCCTTGAATTCAGTATTTGAATAAATGCCACCTTTGAATAAATGCTGCATTTTAATGAATTCCAACAGATCTTGCCGTTTGAAGGAAAAATCATACAACTTCTTTGGAGGCATACATCAAAAGAGTGAAATGTGTACACCAGTATGGTAAGTGTTGTTCTCTTGAAACAATGTCAAACCTACAGCGTGTACACATACACACTCCTAAAGCATGGACAAAAGAACCTTTAACAAATAAAAGCTACCCTCGAATAATGCCGAAGATGGAACTCTAGCTAAAAATAAACGTTCCTGCGTTTAATCAAAGAAATACGGATATCTTGCTTCAGCTGTTGCAGCATTTCAACTTTTTCAGCTAAACTATTTCTGCAGTGCACATTGTACCAATATTTCTGCTGGACGATCGCCAAATAGCCAAATGCTACAAATGGAAGTCGCTGGCGATAAAATGGTAATGCCTCCTCGCCAATTTGGATAGCTGTTACGTCTTCCTCTCGATCAAATCTTGCAAAGACGGTCGCTACAGCTTGCTAAGAAGTGCAATGCATTGGAGCTCCAAGGACTAAAATACTCGATCTGTTTAGGTACTGCACATAGCGGGCACTCTTTGCAATTTATGGCTTCCTTAGATAAGTGTCAAACTAGAAATTATCACAGTGAAAATGACAGTCATGGTTCTGAAAAAGACTGTCAAAGTAAAATGAAAGCAGACCAATGGTAGAAACCACTAGGAATAAAAGATGACGACAACGACGACTTCAATGATGCTGAACTTTGATGATGCTGAGCATAGTAGGGCCAAAACTTCTAGACTTCAATTTTGACAAAGCTTTATGTTTTGGAATAGAAGCTAAGAAGGATGGCACTAAACACATGAAGTCTGGTATGTAGACTGTCTTTCCAAAGTTATGTTTCTTTGAGAATGACATGTGTCAGATTAGTACTACATTTTGCGACAATTGATAAATGCTGCCCGTCTGTCTGACCAAATTAAACTTGAATCAATAGTAGTTACTGTCTTTTTAGATTGTTAGTTGTTTGACGTTTGTGCGAGTTTTCTTGGCTCTGAAATAAAGTGCTTGGTTTTAAACGAACAAACTCCTTTAGCCAAGTGGCTACTAATCAAAATTTTCCAGCAGGAACACTGTTACACCATTACTTGTCAAGACTTACTCTTACTCAGAATTAAACATGAATGTCTTTAGAGCAAGCTGGCCTGTAGTCATGAGGTGTTAATTAAGAGCAATTTATGAATACCGAAAAGTCAGCTTGGTATTTGCATTCACTATAAATAATTAAACAATCTCCATAGCATACTTTCAGTGGTAGGGAAGAGAGACATAGTTCATTTTACAAATTGGCTCTAAATTTTAAGTTAATCTACACCCACTATGCAGTCCGAATATCACAAAATACAAAATGCTGCTTCAAATATGCTTAGTCTATCTAGGCAGAACACATGACTTTAGAGAGGATATGAGTGGATCGAAAAAGAACCGTTTTCTGTACAGGTTGTGATGACCTTGAACACGCATGTAATACTCACCATGTACTTGCATGGATGTGCTGCATCAAAAGCTTGACAATGCCACATGGGGCTTATGTCCATACAATGTACACAATGTATACAATGTACACAAGTTGCAGGTGATACAGTGTAAAAAGGGCTGCAGTGGTACTGTACTCCACTGTGGAGCCACATGTGAATATGGCATTGAGATGATGCAGTGCTGGAGCCACGTGAATGTAGGTAGACTCCAGATTCCTTGAGATCATATCGAGCAGCAGCAGCTAATTTTATACGTATATGGTACTATCCGTTGAGCTCTAGAAATTGACTTCTGTGGAAATCAATATCAAGGAATCTGGAGTCTACATTCACATTGCAGTTCCAGTGCCCCTGCTGCAGCTTCAATGCTACATGTATATACAAAGTGTCAGTCTGGAAATGAAAGAAAAATTGGTACAGGGGACTAAAGTCTTGGAGCCTCCTGGAGCCAAAGAACAATTCTCTGCAGGCAAGTTTGGCTCTGTTACCATAGTAACAGCAGCCTCTGGTAACCATAATTATTTGGTTCTGTGTAATGTTTCAAATATTTTTAAGCAAATAAACAGACTGACAGACATAACAAGCTTAATTAAGAAAAAGAACACAGGTGAACCAGTTCATTTAGTGTTATTGTCATTCCTCTCTGCTTGACAACTGAGACATGCCAACAGACAGACTAACAACTCAATCAATACCAATTACCTCTGTAAACTTCTGTGATTTACCATGCCAGCTTGTGGGTACAGTATGTACTGTCGGTGAGACACCACTACAACAGGAATTCACCACAAATTAGACCACAGCCAATCAGGAAGCCTGACATTTGACATCTGACATCATACCCGTATGTAGATGTACTTGTTCTATACATAGGATGTTCTTGTTTGGTGTTATAACCTTGGAAACAGTCTACACAATGCAAACAACACGGTCGTGAATACTCTAAGAAGTCACTCATCCTCTAAGACTCATCCACTAGCCTCCTCTTTTCTCTCTCTTCACATTTGGCTCACATGTGAAAACGGGGTTCCCGGATAAGACTGGATGATGAGGAGTGGTAAAGGAGTATTAGAGGTTTATGAACTAATCTAAAATTGTTTTTTAATATTTTGTCAAGGTGGTTACCTGGTTTATCGAATCTTTCCGGTAGGTTGTGAGTTCTGTACGTGTCAGACGTCCTCTGACCTTGTCGAGGCTCCAAATGGCATGTCTATAAGTTGAATGCGTTTCCATAGCAGTTTAGTGCTATTGTAGATCAAATTTAAAGAACTAACCGTTCCAGTGCTATCCGCCATGCCGCTTGAAATAGTTGCTAGGAAATGACTAACAACACGCTTGCGCAGATTGACTGTCACTGGGAAATCCCCAAATTCCCGAAAAGTCACGTGGTTGAAACCTCCCCCAGAGAATTATTGCACAGCTCCCTCGATTATCCGGACTCCTTCGGAAACAAATTAGGATAATCGAGTGTCCAAATAATCAAAAGTTGATAAATATCAACTAATCTCTTCTACTATGACCACACTCTAGATCTGTTTCCACACTTACTGTACATTCATGTCACTAGAAGAGTCATCAACAGCTGCCTATTTATTAGATTATTACGTTCTCTGTTACGTATTCGCTCATTTGTACAGTGAGAGACTGTAGGCGTAACGTACGAAAGTTTCGACCCTATTTCTTCAAGCACGCAGTCATCCCTACTTTGTTTTTTATTTATTACATAAATATTTTTGTTTTCTTTACCAACACATTATCCGGGAACGCAAAAAGCTGGGGGACGAAGGTATTTTTGGTACGTTGTTCGCTAATGTGTGCCGGTGGCGATCGTTCCTAACGTCTTTCTCAAAGTAACTTGCTAGATCTATACTTAACTGTATACGACCTATACGACTGCAGTCTTCTTCTTTCTAGATTTGTGTACAAAATCATGACAAAAGTTTGAGTATGTTCGATTTCTAGTAATTACAAAGTAAGAATTGTCAGTGGAAAAGGACAGTCTAGATCTGCTAAGTGTATTGCCAGCTATAGTAGTACTAAACAGTTTGTGTTCGCCACAAGTTGAAACTAGAGTAGTAGCGTACTACCGGTTTCACTTTGCACTATCGCGTCGCTCCTCCCATACAGCTTTCGTTCCTTCCGTTAGCTTTAGTGTTCATGCAGCTCGCTCCTTCCTCCTGGGTCCACCCTTGGACCAGCAGGGTAAATATAGGGCGCGTTCGATCGGGCTCTTCCAGAAGAGGCTCCGTGCGCACGCTCCTCTTCCAACTTCTGCAGTTCTGCCGCTAGAGTCGGAAGAGCCAACTCTACCTACTCTGCTGCTGGTTGGAAGAGCACTTCCCTCTTCCAACCTCTTGCAGCTCTGCGAACGAGCCCCTATCTCTAGTGCTAGATTGAGACCTTGCGTCCGCCGCGTAGAACGAAAATCTATGTCTGACAATTGCAATTTTCTGCAGTCGAGTGCACTAAGTTAGCAAGAGCAACATGCAGTGCTTCTGTTCTATTTTTCGGTAAATTTCTTGTTGTGTTTTATGTCTATGTATCTTGTCATCATCATCATCATCATCCGGTCTCATGACCCTCTTTGCACAGCGCCTTTGTTTGGCTACACTTGCCAATCAATGAGTTGCAAGCTCCGCCTCAGCATACCTAGCGCTTGTACAGTACAGTATAGAAAATCACACTTTTTCCAAAACAAAAAACAATTTCTTGCTTTTAACTGCATAAAGAACAGCTTCCAATGTTCAGATTTAACTCGTACTTTTGAACACAACAAAAGTAATCCCTGTTCATGCGTGGGTCTGGACTTTTCTCCTCGTAAGGAGAGATGGCCGGCCGGACACTCGAGCCTAGTGTGCAAGGCAAACTCCAAATCCAATACCCTTGTTGCATCTCCAGGACCACTGTACAGTGACAGTCCTACTCAAAAAGACGTCCACAGACCCATTTCACTCCACTGACCGCTTTCAGGCCTGGACCACTTTCACTAAGTAGTAAGGTTAGCAACACGCCTTTGCTTGCGTGCTTGGCAATCTTCTGAACTGCTGGAGCTCATTAAGTGGATCTCTCACTCAGTGACTGCATGGTGCTGTGCCAAATCCGACACACATACACACACATGCACACACACACACACACACACACACACACACACAAACACACACACACACACACACACACACACACACACACACACACACACACACACACACACACACCACACACAAAACTAAAGCAGGTCCCCATGAGTTTTTCTGTGTACAAAGAAGACAAACAAGTAGACAATTTCAGCAAATTCCTAACCATGCCTTTGCTTTATAATAGACAGAACAACAACATTGGCTATTTGCAACAGAAATACATACCCAGAACTAGGCCTATACTTACAAATTACCGAACCAAATTTTCATTTCGTTACTAGAATTTGCTAAACTGTAGACCCTCTAAATGTCTTTCAGTTTGGGATAAGACAAGGTTTTATGTCACCACTTGAAATTAAATATTTTGCAGACTTCCTTGTAATATTCATTTGCAAACAGACACACAGACAAATATATAAACAGACAGAATTCAGTATTCACGCATGTGTTAACATTCTAACTGGAGATAACAGTATAGATCATTTCATAATTAAATATCAACATTGATAGCTAAATCATGTCTACAAACAGTCGTTCTAACTGTACATATTCAAATGCAGACTGATTCCTTGACATTGCGAACCTTCTTCAACTATGGACCGAGCATCTCAAACGTGGAGTTCACAAATGTTGAGTTCACAAATGTACTCTAGCAAGAAAATTGGCATGGGCACTCTTACCTCTGCTCTTGATTTGTCTGACATTATCATTTCTTGCTGCCTGGAGACGCAGTCTAACGAAGATTTCATGATAATGAAGATGAAACTGAAAAGTCTTCTGCGACAATTTAGTCTTGTCCATTTGTTGGATATTGTAAAAGACACATTTGGACTGTTCTATACTGTCTTCTCAACTGATCATCCCAATCTGACTGATCTGCAAAAGTTAGAGTTACTGAAAGAAGTAATGAAAGCAACAGGAAAACACCACATGGTTGACAAAGTGAGCCAAGCATATAAACAAATTTGCCAAATGCAGTGTCTGTCTGCAACCGACTCACTGAACAGTAGATGTCCACAACTGGTCTGTCGTGATCAAAGTAAAATTTTATGTTTGTATTGAATTGTCTGCAACATCAACGACTTAGTTTGTCTTACAGGTGGAGATGAGGATGTTAGAATGGAATATGGCACACGTGATGACCAACTGAATTATTTTTCTGTGGTCAAAGATAAAATAGGAAGGCAGTGGACTGACTTAGGCAGGGAGCTGGAGATAACTGAAGCAGACATTGAAGATATACAAGATCACCACAATAATCATTCAAGTTGCTGCTTTGCTATGCTCATCAAATGGGAAAGAACAAATGGACAACACGCTACAAAGCTAAAGCTTGAACAAGCATTGACACGAATACAAAGAAAAGATATTG